>NW_026000221.1:3404100-3433376 GCF_001458135.2 Marmota marmota marmota
ACTGGAGAGAGAGAGAGAGAGAGAGAGAGAGAGAGAGAGAGAATATGAATATATGAGGAGGGGCAGGGGTAAGATAAAAGAGATGAAGTGCTTAGCATTTCAGTGTGTCCCTTCTGAATTTTTAAAGCATTTGTCAATCAGTAACTAGCAATCTTTATGTGAAGTCAAGAAAAGCAGGCTATTATTATTAATTCCATGATATAGGTATGAGAGATAGAGAAATCACAGTAATATGAAAGATGATCATGCTACCAAGAATTTGGGTAGCCCATTTCTGTTTGAGGACTGATAGTACTTAGAAAAATTTAGCTTTAATAATTATTATATTCCAGTCATTTTAGTAATATTTACAATCTAAATTTTCTTGATTTTCTGGATCTTATACAACATGGCCTCAACTGTTACCTGAGCTTGTACCCCTACTCATCCAGAATTCTTGGCCATTAGGGGTCAAGAAAAGAGTGTATATGGTACCACACCACCTGATACATTTTATTTGGTGCTGATAGAAAAGTGTATGACCTTCTGTTGCTCAGACAGTGCATATTTTGAAAGGAAGTCTGTGCCAGGATATTAGAAGAGTTTATTTCAGAGTTCCTATTGCCACACTGTGTTTGAATCTGTGACATCTATGGTAGATACCAATCACATAGTTTGTAAATGGTAAAGAAAGAGAGATACACTTAGTTCATCAATGTTAGGAGAGATTTCTGGTTTGTTACATCTGAGTGATGGAGATGTTTTTCACTTTTCAATTACTTGCAGTTATCTCACTTTTCTTGATTGGCATTAAATGGTACTCTACCTTGGATCCAGAGGCTGCAATGGCATTCAAGAGCTTCTTATAACTCATGGGCTGATGGGCAAAGACAAGAACTATGACTTATTACTAGTACTGCATAAATACCAAACACTAAAGTAATCTAAAGCCTGAAAAAAATGTTAAAAATGAACTGAATAATGCTTTTGACTTCCTGTTTAAAATTTGTGGATGAAAAGAAATTTCCTAAAAATAATGAAAACAATTTTATTCATAATAGCTCCCCCAAATACCTAAGAATAAATCTAATAAAGATTTTTTTTAATAATTGGGCTGTGGTTGTAGCTCAGTGGTAGAATGATTACCTAGCATGTGTGAGGCACTGGGTTCAATCCTCAACACCACATAAAAATAAATAAAAAAATAAAGGTATTGTGTTCATCTACAACTAAAAATATTTTAAAAATTTATTATAATCTATTTAAGATTTAAAAATAACAACAATGAAAATTATAGAACACTAAAGACAGAAATTGAAGAAAATATTAGATGGAAAGACCTCCTATGTTCTTAGATAGGCAGAATTAATATTATTAAAATGACCATATTATCAAAGCTGATAAACAGATTCAATTTAATCCCTATCAAAGCACCAGTGACATTCACAGAATTGGAAAAACTAATCCTAAAATTTATATAGAAGAATAAATGATCCAAATAGCCAAAGCAATCCTGAGCAACAAGAGCTGGAGGCATCACAATACAGAATTTTCAATTATACTACAAAGCTACAGTGACAAAAACAACATGATACTGGCATAAAAACAAAATATAGACTGTGATTGGTTAGGATAGAAGATGGAGATGAACCCACATATATAAAGTCTTCTGACTCTTGACATGGTGCCAAAAAAATATGCTGGAGAAAAGACAGCTTTTTTTTTTTTTTTTTAACAAGTTGTGCTGGGAAAAACTGGACATCCATATGAAGAATGAAACTAGATCCCCATATCTCACACATAAAAAAAATCAACTCAAAGACATCGGAATTAGACCAGAAATACTGTGAGTATTAGAAGAAAATTATCAGGTCAACATTTCAACAGTTTTAGGCATTGAATTTCTCAATAAGACTCCTCCAACTCAAGAAATAAAACCAAGAGTTAACAAATGTAATGGCATCAAATTAAAAAGCTTCTGCACAGCAAAGGAAACAGGGTGAAGGAAGAACCGAAAAATATTTGCCAGCTACTCTTCTGACAGAGGATTAATATCCTGGATACATAAAGAGCTTGAAAAACTTACCACCAAAAAAATAAATAAATTAAGACAACCTTATCAATAAATGGGCAAATGAACTAAAGAGACATCTCTTGAAAGAGGAAATGTAAATGGCCAATGAATATATGAAAAAATGTTCAACATCTTTAGCAATCAAGGAAATTTAAATCAAAACTACACTGAGATTTCATCTCTCTCTCTAGTTAGAATGGCAATCATTAAGAATACAAATAGTAATTAATGCTGGCAAGGAAGGGGAAAAAAGGAATTATTATACACTGTTGATGAGATTGTACAACCACCATAGACATTAGAATGGTTCCTTATCCCAGTTATACCACTCCTTACTATTTATCTAAAAGAATTAAGTCAACACACTGTAGTGATATATGCATACTCATGTTTATAGCAGCACAGTTCACAATAGCCAATTTATGGAACAAATCAAGATGGTTTAGATATTAGGTGTCCCCCAAAAGCTCATGTGTGAGACAGTACAAGAAAGTTTAGAGATGAAATGATTGGATTACAAAAGGTTTAACTTAATCATTGTATTAATCCCCTAATAGGGATACACTTGGTGGTAACTATAGGATGGTAGGGTGTGGCTAGGGGAGGTGGCTCCTTGGGGGCATGCCTTTGGGTTTTATATGTTGTCCTTGTTGAGCAGAGAGCACACGATCTCTCTCCCTTTCTCTCTCTCTTCTTCTTGGGTAACATATTCTCAATTGCTTTCCTCTGCCACACACTTCTGCCATGATATTCTGTCTTACCTCATGCCCAAAGAAATGGAGCTGTCTATGGACTGAGATCTCTGAAACTGTGAGCTCCAAACTAAACTTTTCCACATTAAAATTATTCTTGTCAGGTATTTTGGTCACAGCCACAAAGAAACTAGCTAAAACAGTATCCATCAAGAAATAAGTGGATAAAAAATATGGATAAAGAAAAATACACAATGGAGTTTTGCTCAATTATAAAGAATAAAATCATATCATTTGCAGGAAAATGGATGGAACTGGAGAATGTGATAAGTGAAATAAGCCCGACTCAGAAAGTCAAGGGTCATATTTTTTCCCATATATGAAAGTTAGAGGGAAAAGGGGGAAAAAGGATTGCATAAAAATAGAACGGAGACCAACAGAGTAGAACATGGGGACTAGGGGAAGAGAGTTGTGGAAGCGAAGGGGAGGTACTGGGAAATGAAATAGACCAAATTTTTTCATGTGCAGGTAGGAATATTGTTTTATTTAGCTTTGTCACTGCTGTGATCAAAAGACCTGACAAGAACAACTTTAGAGGAGCTCATGATTTCAGAAGTTGATTTGGAGCTCATGATTTCAGAAGTCTCAGTCCAAAGAAGGTTGGCTCCACTTCTAGGGGCTCAAGGTGAGGCAGAACATGACAGCAGAAGAGTGTTGTGGAGGAAAGCAGCTCAGGACATGGAAATCAGGAAACAGCTCTTGCTCACCAGAGACAAAATATATACCACAAAAGCACATCCCTAATGACTCACCTCTTGCAGTCACACCCTACCTGCCAAAAGTTAGCACCAAGTAAATCCTTATCAGGGGATTAATGTACTGATTAGGTTAAGGCTCTCATAACCCAATCATTTCACCTCTAAACTTTTTTGCATTGTCTCACACATGAGCTTTTGGGGACACCTAATATCTAAGCCATAACAAATATATCACAATGAAGCCTACTATTACATATAAATATAAATCACCAATAAAAACATTAAAAATAGTTTGTGAATGAAAGATATCTATCTGTGCCTTGATGGGCAAATTAGTAGTCCCTTTTATTGGTATCCCCCTTCATTCTTCTTAATTAAGTTTTCTTCGTTGATCCTTTTAAAGAATATCCTTCCCCACATAGATTTGACTCTGCTTTAGTGCCTGGGGCCCACCCTCACCCTGGCCTGAGACACAGAAATGTCCTAGGGTGGGAAGTTACCACATTGTCAAAGAAAGTTTTATTGATGGCAATCTAAAATTTTATAGGAACTGATGTTTATCAAGTGTTGACATAACACAGGGGAAATGCCAAAGTTACAATATTCAGTGAGAAAAGTAGGATTCTAAATTGTCTATATCATCTTGCCATAAATGTAAAAGACAAACAAATCTATGCACAGAAGGAAAAAAACCCTGGTTCTTCCTACTTGGTTATGGTTATAAAACAATCTAGGAATGAAACTGTAGATAAATGGAAGGAGTAATAGTTATACTGAATACTGGGATGGAATAGAAATCCCAGAAACAGAAACTTGTGCATTTGGGAATTGGTATTTAATAAAGGCAACTTTGCAGATGAGTGGAGAAAAGTTGGATTATTTAATAGATGATGCTGGGAAACTATGTTAAACAGAAAACCTGGTAAAAACTTGCTCTACATACAAAAGGAAATTCCAATTTGACTAAAGACTTAAATGACTGGTAAATCTATGAAAAGAAAAGAAAGAAAAAATATATATCTTTATGACTTTGGGTGGGGAAGAATGTTTCAGCAAAACTAAACACATAAAAATTTTCAAAAATAAGGGTTTCTGGAGATGGGCTTGCCTAGCGCCTGTGAGGTACTAGTTTGATCCTCAGCACCACATAAAAATAAATAAATAAAATAAAGGTATTGTGCTCATCTACAACTAAAAATATTTTTTAAAAACCAAACATTAAAAAAATAAGGGTTTCTGTTCAAGAAAGGATGCCAGATGTTTATCAGAAGTTAGGGCTCAAAAGACACTACCCCAAAAGACTTTGAAGTGAAAGAGATTGGGAGGGCCTCAGAGGCAAGAAGGTCATCTGACCTTCCCCTCTCTCTGTGGGAGAGCTGGCCATCAAGTAATTTCCTGCCCTAACCCACCCCCTTAAATTATGTCATAGACCCTCAATGCCAGAGGGGTCCTACCTTATATTTAGGGGAAGGAATGGTACACAAAAGAGGTCACAGAGAATCTAGACAGACCTTACTATTACTATTAGATCATATTCTTGTTCAGTCATACTTTCCATTCTCCACTGAACCTAAGTATAAAAATAGAATGGTTTCCCCAGGTCTTTGAGTCTTCATATATTAAGAATCCTATGACTTATGAAACTCTGTTAAATAAATTTGTCATGCTTTTCTTTTATTAACCTGTCTTATGTTATAGGAATGTCAGCTGTGACCCTTGTGATAGGTTAAAAACACACGACACTCTTTTTACTCCTATATAGTTAAGTGACAGACTAGAAGAAGATATTTGCAATGTCTAAAATAGGCCAGGAAATATTATGTAGAATATGTAAGGAACTCTTGCAAGAAAAATCTGAATACTCCAAGACAAGCTGGGTGTGATGGTGTACACCTGTAATCCCAGTTACCCCATGGGCTGAGTAGGAGGATCTCAAGTTCCAGGCCTGCCTAGGCCATTAGTGAGACCCAGTGTCAAAATAAAAAGGACTGGTGAGGTAGCTCAGTGGAGCACCCCTGGGTTCAATCCCCTATATTTAAAAAAAAAATGCTGCAAGACAGAAATAATGCCGAAAAGTGGTAAAGGGCCCTGCACAAAACTCAACTCAAAGTGGATCAAGGACCTTGGCATTAGACCAGAGATCCTGCACCTCCTAGAAGAAAAAGTAGGCTCAATTCTCCATCATGTTGGCTTAGGAACCAAATTCTTTAACAAGACTCCTAACCCACCCCCTAAAATTACGTCACAGACTCTCATGCCAGAGGGGTCCTACCTTATATTCAGGGGAAGGAATGGTACACAGAAGAGGCCGCAAAGAATCTAAACAGGCCTTACTATTACTATTAGATCATATTCTTGTTCAGTCATACTTTCCATTCTCCATTGAACCTAAGCATAAAAAGTCATAAGAAGTTAAATCAAGAATCAATAAATTGGATGGTATCAAACTAAAAATCTTCTTTATAGCAAAGGAAACCATAAAGAATGTGAAAAGAGAGCTTATAGAATGGGAGAAAATCTTTGCCACCTGTACCTCAGATACAGCATTAATCTCCAGTATATATAAAAAACTCAAAAACTTAGCACCCAAAACCCAAATAACCCAATTAATAAATTTTTGGGCAAAGGAACTGAACAGACACTTCACAGAAGAAGAAATATGATTGGTTAACAAATATTTGAAAAACTGTTCAACACCACTAGCGATTAGATTTAATTATCAATTAGAAATGCAAATTAAAATTACACTGAGGTTTCATCTCATTTCTGTCAAAATGGCAATTATCAAGAATTCAAGTAACAATAAATGTTGGTGAGGATGTGAGCAAAAAAACTACACTCGTATATTGCTGGTGGGACTGCAAATTGGTGCAACCACTCTGGAAAGCAGTATAGAGATTCCTCAGAAAACTTGGAAACACCATTTGATCCAGTTATCCCACACCTAGGTTTGTTTGTTTGTTTATTTATTTATTTATTTTAAATGTTATTTATTTGTTTAAATTTTTTTTTCATTTGTTATACTTAGTTGGACATGACAGCAGAATGCATTTCAATTCATTGTACACAAATGGAGCACAACATTTCAATTCTTTGGTTGTACATGATGTAGAGACACATAATTCGTGCAATCATATGTATACCTAGGGTAAAGATGTCCATCTCACTCCACCATCTTTCCTACCCCCATAATCTCTTCTCACCCTCCCCTTTGCTCAGTCCAATGTTCCTCCATTCTTCTCATGCCCCACCCCCATCATAGATCTGCATCCACTAATCAGAGAAAACATTCAGTCTTTAGTTTTTTGGGATTCGCTTACTTCACTTAGCATGATGTTCTCCAATTCCATCCATTTACCTGCAAATGCCATGATTTTATTATCTTTTAATGTTGAATAATATTCTATTGTGTATATATGCCATATTTTCTTTATCCATTCATCTACTGAAGGGCATCTATATTGGTTCCACAATTAATCTATTGTGAATTGTGCTGCTATAAACATTGATGTGGCTGTGTCCCTGTAGTATGATGTTTTTATGTCCTTTGGGTATAAACTGAGGAGTGGGATAACAGGGTCAAATGGTGGTTCCATTCCCAGTTTTCCAAGGAATCTCCATTTTGCTTTCCATATTGATGGCACCGATTTATAGTGCCACCAGTAATATATGAGTGTGCCTTTTTCCCCACATCCTTGCCAACACTTATTGTTGTTTATACTCTTAATAGCTGTCATGCTGACTGGAGTGAGATAAAATCTTAGAGTACTTTTGATTTTCATTTCTCTAACTACTAGAGATGTTGAACATTTTTTTTCATATATTTGTTGATTGATTATATATCATATTCTGAGAATTGTCTGTTCAGTTCCTTGGCCCATTTATTAATTGGATTATTTGGGGGGTTTTTTGATGTTAAGATTTTTGAGTTCTTTATATATCCTAGAGATTAGTGTTCTATCTGATGTGTGTTGGGAAAAATTTGCTCCCATTCTATAGGCTGTCTATTAAACTCACTGATTGTTTCTTTTGCTGAGAAGCAGCTTTTTAGTTTGGATCCATCCCATTTATTGATTCTTGATTTTACTTCTTGCACTATAGGAGTCTTGTTAAAAAAGTCAGGGCCTAATTTGACATGACAAAGATTTGGGCCTACTTTTTCTTCTATTAGGTGTAGGGTCTCTGGTCTAATTCCTAGGTCCTTGATCCACTTTGAGTTGAGTTTTGTGCATGGTGAGATAGGGGTTTAACTTCATTTTGCTGCATATGGATATCCAGTTTTCCCAGCACCATTTGTTGAATAGGCTATCTTTTCTCCAGTATATGTTTTTGGCACCTTTGTCTAATATGAGATAACTGTATTTATGTGGGTTCATCTCTGTGTCCTCTATTTTGTATCGTTGGTCTAGCAGCTTTTTCTATTCATATGAGGAATATCATTAGGATTTTGATTGGAATTGCATCAAATCTGTATAGTACTTTTGGTAGTATGGTCATTTTGACAATATTAATTCTGACAATATTAATTCTGCCTATCCAAGAATAAGGTAGATCTTTCCATCTTTTAAGGTCTTTAATTTCTTTCTTTAGCATTCTGTAGTTTTCACTGTAGAGGTTTTTCACCTCCTTCATTGATTCCCAAGTATTTAATTTTTTTTGAGGCTATTGTAAATGGGGTGGTTTTTCTAGTTTCTCTTCTAGAGGATCTGTCACTGATGTACAGAAATGTAGTTGATTTATGGGTGTTTATTTTATATCCTGCTACTTTGCTGAATTCATTTATTAGTTCTAGAAATTTTCTGATGGAGCTTTTTGGGTTTTCTAGGTATAGAATCATATGGTCAGCAAATAGTGCTAATTTAAGTTCTTCTTTTCCTATACATATCCCTTTAATTTCTTTTGTCTAATTACTCTGGCCAGAGTTTCAAGAACTATGTTGAATAGAAGTGGTGAAAGTGGGCATCCCTGTCTTGTTCCAGTTTTTAGAGGGAATGCCTTCAGTTTTTCTCCATTTAGAATAATGTTGGCCTGGGGCTTTACAATGTTGAGATATGTTCCTGTTATCCCTAGTTTTTCTAGTGTTTTGAACATAAAGCTGTGCTATAATTTGTTGAATGCTTTTTCTGCATCTATTGAGATGATCATATGATTCTTATCTTTAAGTCTATTGATGTGATGAATTACATTTATTGATTTCCATATGTTGAACCAACCTTGCATCCCTGGGATGAATCCCACTTGATTGTGGAGCATGATCTCTTTGATATGTTTTTGTATTCTACTTGCCAGAATTTTATTGAGAATTTTTACATCTATGTTCATTAAAAATATTATTCTGAAGTTTTCTTTCTTTGATGTTTCTTTGTCTGACTTTGGAATCAGGATGATATTGGCCTTATAGAATGAGTTTGAAAGTGTTCCCTCTTTTTTTTATTTCATGAAATAATTTGAGGAGTATTTGAAAGTCTTATAGAATTCAGCTGTATATCCATCAGGTCTTGGGCTTTTCTTGGTTGATAGGCTTCTGATGGCGTCTTGTATTTCATTGCTTGAAATTGAATTGTTTAACTTGTGTATATCCTCCTGATTTAGTTTAGGCAAGTCATATGATTCTAGAAATTTGTTGATGCCTTTGATATTTTCTATTTTATTGGAGTACAAATTTTCAAAATAATTTCTAATTATCTTCAGTATTTTTGTAGTGTCCGTTGTGATATTTCCTTTTTCACCATGGATGTTAGTAAATTGAGTTTTATCTCTTCTCGCCTTCATTAGCATGGTTAAGCATTTATCAATTTTATTTATTTTTTCAAAGAACCAATTTTTTGTTTTGTCAATTTTTTCAATTGTTTCTATTTCATTGATTTCAGCTCTGATTTTAATTATTTCCTGTCTTCTACTGCTTTTGGTTTTGATTTGTTATTTTTTTTTTCTAGGACTTTGAGATGTAATGTTAGATCATTTATTTGTTGACTTTTTCTTTTTCTTCTCTTAAGAAATGAACTCCATGCAATGAACTTTCCTCTTAGTACTGCCTTCATAGTGTCCCAGAGATTTTGGTATGTTGTATCAATGTTTTGATTTACCTCTAAGAATTTTTTTAATCTCCTCTTTAATGTCTACTGCACCACATTGTTCTTTTAATAACATATTATTTAGTCTCCAGGTGTTGGGGTAGCTTTTATTTTTTATTTATCTTTGATTTCTAATTTCATTTCATTATGATCTGATAGAATGCAGGGTATTATCTCTACTTTTTTTGTATTTGCTAAGAGTTGCTTTGTGGCATAATATATGATCTATTTTAGAGAAGGATCCATGTGCTGCTGAGAAGAAAGTGAATTCACTTGTTGATGGATGACCCACTCTTAGGTTTACATCAAAGGACTTAAAATCAGCATAATATAATGATGTAGCCATACCAGTGTTTATAGCAGCTCAATTCACAATAGGTAAGCTATGGAACTAACTTAGGTGCTTTTCAACAGATAAATGATTAAAGAAAATGTGGTACATATACACATATTACTCATAAAGAAGAATGAAATTATGATGTTTGCCAGTAAATGGATGGAACTGGAAACTATCATGCTAAATGAAATAAGCCAATTCCAAAAAGCCAAAGGCCATATGTTTTCTTTCATATGTTAATGTTGTCTCACAATAGGTGGGGGGGGGTGAGGGGTGAGAAGGGGAGGTTCACCGGATTGGACAGGGAGAGTGGGGGTGGGAATGGGAAAAACAGTAAAATGAATTGAACATAACTTTCATATGTTCATGTAGGAATACATGACCAACGTAAATCCACATCATGTACAACCACAAAAATAGAAAGTTATACTCCATGCACGTATGATATGTCAAAATACATTTTACTTTCATGTATAACTAAAAAGAACAAATAAAGAATTTTTTAAAAGTGAGTGAAGGAAAGATAGGAAGAGGCAATTCATGGTAAGGAGAAATTCACATGGCTAAACAGTCTAGGAAGTGCTCAGCTTCACTAATGATTAGAGAAATGTAAATCAAAGTGACTTCACATTTCTCAAACAGGCAGACAATAGAAAGCAGAATAATACCCAGTGCTGGCATCATGTGGCAAACTGCAGCCCCAAGGGAGTGTAACCAGGGCAGGCCTTCTGGGCAGCAGTGTGTTCGGTGAAGTTAAACATGGATGTTCCTTCCTGAATCTGGAGTACCTTAATGAGATTGTAAGAGGGTACAGGGATGCCTTTGCAGCCTCATTTGTGGTAATAAGAAGTTAGAGGCAATGTAGGGACAAGAAGAAGTTAGAAGCAATGTATGCTATCCCTGTGGGAAGGAATAAGTTGAAGACTGTGCAGAGGATGAAAGATTAGATGATAGAAGAAATGAACCACTTTTTACCGCAGCAACATGGAGACAACAGGGAAAAAAGCACTGAATGACAGAGAATAAGAAAGACCATCTTTTTATGCCATAATTCCCTTGTATGTAAATACATTGCAATGGGTGACTCTTTTAGTATGAGAGAATGGGAATGGAGAGAAATTATGAAGGGAAACAAAAATATGGTGGTAATATTCCATCAAATGATTCACAGCAATAATTCAAATTTTGCACCTGGGATAGGAGGAACTCTAGGCAGAACATTCCAAAACATGTATTATTCTTAGGTGCTGGAATTAGTGCTCACTTCTTTGTCCCCTCTGATTTTTTATATTTTCTAAAAATTCTAGAATGAGTAGTATTTTATTTTTATTATCCCCAAATCCAACACTTGAAAATGCCTTCCTCAGGCTGGGGCTATAGCTCAGTGGTAGAGTGCTTGCCTAGCACATGTGAGACACTGAGTTCAATTCTCAGCACCACATATAAATAAATAAAACAAAGGTCCATCAACAACTGAAAAAAATACTTAGAAAAAAAGAAAATGCCTTCCTCATACTTGAAAGGAGCAATGCCCTCAATACCAAGTTTCCTTCCATTGCTTCTGTCCCCTACCTTTCCACCTTTTATCTACCCTGCCTCCTTTCCCCAGCACCCCCACCCCCTTGTATGGAGTTGTAGTATAGCATCTTTGGCTGTGCTTGTGTCTCTGTCAATAAGTAGTACCAGCAGCCTTACCCTTTTCCTTCAGACTGACCTCCTAGTGTAGGACTGACTTTGGTTTTCCAGAATAACTGATTTATGACTTTTTACCTTGCTTTCCTTTGAAGATTTGCCTTGTTTCCTGGTCTCAGCCTTCTCTAATTCATGTGAACCTGGTACTTCTCCCAGTGTATGGCTCAATAGTGTCCCCTATTCCAAGGCCTATCCTTCCTAGAAATTCAGAAGGTGATCTTATTTGATAATGGGGTAGTTACAGGTGTAATTAGTTATGATGGAGTCCTACTAGAGTAGGGTGGCCCCTTAGTCCAAAATGACTGCCACCCTTATGAGAAGAGACATAGAAATATCCAGGGAAACCACCACATGATGACAGCCAGAAACTAGGAAGAGGAAAGGAAGGTTTCTCCCTGAGAACCTTTGGAGACAGCATGGCCCTGCTAACGTCTTGCCTTAAATACTGTAATACAATAAAGTTCTGTTGTGTTACATCACCAAGTTTTTAATAGTTTGTTATGGTAGCACTAGAAAACCAATACATCCACCCTGACTGAACTGGGTGTCCACCAAGGAGGATTTTGGGTGCTCAGAAAGCCTTGCCCATACTCTGTCTCCTTTTAGTCTGTCACAACAGCAAAAACCTCAAGGGGAAAGGAGGAAGAAGAAAAGGTCTACTCCATGCTTATATTTATGCTAAAATGAGCTCCAATTTAACACAAATTAGAGATATGACTCAACAATTTCCCTCACTTGAATGAAAAATTAAAATGGGACAAAGATGTCTTCAGAGTCTGGAACATGCAGTGCAAAGATTAAAAATCAGTGGGATCCTTTCCATAGTGGGGTTATCACTTTTGATTCCACCTTCCAATATCTCTATGCTGCCAATGCTTTGAAGTGAATAATTTGGCCAAGTCTGGAAGTCAACATCTTCTTCCTTCAAAGGTCAGGGTAGCAAATTGGGATCTACCTTACTCTCTTGCCCTCTTCCTACTCCACTGGGCTTCTGACTTAGAGGAGAAGTTAAAGATCTGGTCTATTCTGTTTCCTTTTCCTGTGCTTTTCTACTGCCTGGTGCACCCCTGTGAAGCCCCAAAAGATCCCAGAGATGGGAGAAGCAGGGCCTTGGGAAGCTCATAACAAGAAAGCTGTCCAGGAGGCAGTCACATCCTCTGACTGTGCTGTGGCTCCCTCTGTGATGATTCACCCACTGGTTTGCATGTGCTAGTCCTTCTGGACCCTCATGCCATTCACCCTCTTTCACGGATGATCTCATCTTCCTCAGCAATCTTTAACTTCTTCCTTTTTTTTCCTCTCCAATCCATTTTCTACAGTAGACAGATTGGATCTTTCAAAATGTAGATGTGAGTCACTCACCTGCTGAAAGCTTCCAGTGGCTCTCCAAATTCAACTTACAATGAAGTCCAGCTTTTTACATGGTTACTAAAGGTAAAGCCCTGTCTGAGGTCCTGGTCAGCATCCCTATCACCTGCTTCTTCTTCCTTTGACTCCCTGCAATGGATCCATACCATGATACTTGCAATTTTCTGAATGAGCCTCCTTTTCCCTCTCAGCAGTGTGTTATTTCATGTAACTTTCCTATGCCCAGAACCCTCTTTTCCATTCCTTGATGTCTGTTTTGCTCTTTTATGCTCTTGGGTTTCAGTAAAACATTGCCTTCTCTGAAAATCTTCAAATATGTGCATGTACACACACACACACACACACACACATCTGCCTCACTGACTCAACTCTCTGAAAACTGTAGTTTATAATTTGTAATGCTGTGTTTATCTTTGTGGTTGTATGAAGAATGTCTGTCTTCTCCATTAGACAATGAGCTCCTTGAGGGTGGGAAACTTTACCTTCATTATATATTTGAGCACCTAACCCAGAGGCTTGCTTAGGCTAGAGGCTTGATAAGAATCTGTCAT
The DNA here is from genome assembly GCF_001458135.2 of Marmota marmota marmota. Lineage (NCBI taxonomy): Eukaryota > Metazoa > Chordata > Mammalia > Rodentia > Sciuridae > Marmota > Marmota marmota. The sequence continues at coordinate 3,417,626 of NW_026000221.1, forward strand.
GGCTGGGCATGATAGCACTTGCCTGTAATCCCAGTGGCTTGGGAGGCTGAGGCAGGAAGATTGTAAGTTCAAAGCCAGTCTCTGCAACTTAGCAAGACCCTAAGCAACTTAGTGAGACCCTATCTTTAAATAAAAAATAAATTGTTTGATGGTTGAGCACCCTGGGTTCAACACCTGGTACAAAAAAAAAAAAAGAATTTACGGCATGAGCGCTTGGATTTCAGACAGCTCTATAACTAGGGTTCATCTGGTTCTAATACTTTGTGAGTTTATAGACTCTGTCCCTCTCCCAACATCCTGACATGTCTCTCCCCATTTAATCTGAGTGTGAATTTATTGCTAATTAAAACACATGCCTCCATGCCAATGACATGTGCAGCATACTTGATTAATACTACCCCCCATGATTAATTTATATAGCATTGTGACTTTTCTCTTTCAGAGAAAAAAATCCTTGTGTTTTCTTTTGATTTAATTTGTGCTACTACTTATTGGCTAATTTTCTTGAAGAACCATCTCCATTTTTCTCTGTATCTCTGATAATTCAGACTGATAGCTTCACTTGTGTAGGAAATTATTTTTCCCCTTTTTTTAGTGTGGGGTGATGAATCTTTTCCACAGATATTTTTCAAAAAATAATCTCTGTCTGCATTTGGCAGGAGCTCTGCCTTCCCATTTCCTCCCCCTCTCTTTTGCTTTTCCATCTTTCCAGCCCACATCACTTCTTTTCACAGTAATTTTTGAGCAGCACTCTTAGTTTATTTAGTTTTAGTGGTCTGCATTTTTCCAATTGGAGAACATTTCCTTGGCCTATTTTTAACCACGGAGCTCACACGTACAACCTAGATCTTTTCTTTTTCTGAAAAGCTCTGCTGAGGGGATAGGCAGCTTAGCCAAACTCAGAAAGACCCTATGAATAGAGGAGGTGCTGAAATGTAAGCTGTATTAATGATAAAAAAAAGTTGTGGTGCTGACAATTCAGTGGGAAAGGAATTGCCACTGAGCTCTCTAGTGAAAAAATAATAATGCTTATTATGTGTCTAGTTCTCTGCACAGATATATTCTTGATCTCATTTAATCCTTACCAACACACTGAGCGGTTATTATTCATAAGTTTACCAACTTATTTATTTACCGAGAACCACATTTGTGCCAGCACTTTCTTGAAGTTAAGTGGGATGAAGTACACAAAGTTTTTAGTAAATCATGGTGTCACCGAGATGAGCAGATTAGGGTAAGAGAAAATGTTTGGGTGGGGGAAGAAGCAATCCATTTTGAACAAGTTACAACTGAAGTATCTAGGCCTTCCCTCCCATCCTCCATTTTTCAAATACGACAATTAACTTGAAGTAGATGTCCAAAATTACATGACTTGTGGGAGATGAAACCCAGGTCTGACTGGCTCCAGGGCCAAGCTTTTTGCTCTCCACTCTTCTGTGTCCAGGAAATGAAGCATGACTACACTGTGTGCTCACTGGAGCCTGACTCTACCTATGTTTTAGTTTAATAGCTTCCTTTATCTCACCTGAATACCTCTCACCCAATTTTCACTGTCTCCCTGTATTTCAGAGGCTGATCCTCTTGGCAGAAACCTAGAGCATTCTAATTTTAGGCATTATTTGTGATCTCAAAAAACTGTCATTAAAGGACACATTAATTAGCTAATTTTCCTGTGATGACTCATTAATGAATGCTCTATCAAAAGTGCTCCTCCAGACACTTAGGCAATGAAATAGAAAGACAAAGCTACCTTGGGCAGAGTCACCTTTGTCCCTTTTCCTGAAATAAGCCAATCTTCTCAAGTACAGGTGCCTGTGACCACAGCCCCAGGTAGACCAACAATAGAGCACACCTCATTGTGTGTGCTTAGTGAGGGCCATGCCCTTCCACTCATCACCTGCCTTCTGTGGTCATTCTCTCCTCTGCTCATTGTGCATCATTAGATGTTCAAGCACAGGCCTAGAGTGGCCTAGTCAGATCCCTTAGTGTATCAGGAATGATACATAAGTGAGTGCTTTGAGGGCTTTTCTGCCAGATTCTCTTATACACACATACACCACACACCTGCACCTTCACAGCTTGAAGAATATTTCCCCAGTGGAAAAGGAAATGATTTTCAAATCATTTCCCGCATGCTAAGCAGGCATTTGTTTATACTACCAGGCAAGCTTTCAAACTTCAAGGAAATATATTTTCCTAGGGTGTTAGTCTATAAAATTTAAAAATCCTTGAAGTATTCGAAGCATATGAGAAACTAGTACAAACACCGGAGGGCGGGGCAAAAGACTTACTCAATCTTTGGGACTGCTTCCAGCCTAGGCTGGGCCTTCACTCAGCTTTTTGTCTTCCTGGTTCCAGATGGCCAGAGTTCAAGTGTACTCTGAGCTCTCAGCACCACAATTCAAAGTCACTCCTCTTTCTCTCCAGCTCTTCCCTTTTCTGTCTTGATAAGTTTACAAGCAGATTACAAACTGTCATCTCAACATCTTTACCTTCCACAATGGGATCTCACTAAAATCATAGCAGGTGGCAAATTGGCCTGATTTATCATTATTTGCATTTTTAATTTGTGGTATTTCAGGCCTGGAGGGTTTTTTATGGGTCTTAAAATGACAGCACAACATCAATACATAATTCATTATCTATTTTTCATAATATCTGTGGTTAACTATCCTTGATAAACACAAAGGTCATTAACACTTAAGGAGAATGAGTCACAATATTAGCTTTCTTGATTCCTACTCTTCCTCTCTGAGGTCTGTCAGAATAAATTGCTGTGACTGAAGCACAAGTCTCCATGCTGCTCTTGTGTCAACAGGAAGACCCTTCTCAGCGGCAGCTTTTCTAGCCTTCAGAATGGACAAATGTTAAATAACTGAGCTGCACTGTTTGTTGGGCTTCCACAGTTTTCTGACTTGGGGACAGTAGATGCTTTCAAATTGAAGCAAAATTGTAAGGGAGCAAGAGGGACCCCTCCATCCCATCCTGCTTTCTTTCCTAAGCCCTGCAGTATTCCCTTGTCACCCTTTTCTTCCTCATCCCCTGCCCTGCCCCAAGGGCACTGCTGCCACCTACTCTAAATTGGAAGAAATACTGACTTCTAGTCATTTTGAAACATCATTTCCACAGATAAGCAAAACATATAGACAAATCGCCTAGGAATGCATCTAGGAAGATATCAACAAAATAAAGGGGTACCCTGAGCAATTCTATAAGAGAAGGATCAGCAAAGAAAACCAAGCAGACTAATTCAGGAAAGATACAGAGGCCTCTATATTCTTGGTGGCAGGAGTTACAACCCAACCGAGATAGACAAATTCTTTATTTTTTCTTGCTAATCCAGATGCTTCTACACAGAGAGAGCCCATTCCACCAGCACCCTGAATAGTCCAGATCACACCAATCTTCCCTTTCTCTGGCTCCTACTGCATAGATAAACCAATCAATCAAAATGTCAGTTTTGGGCAGTGCTCTCAAACCCTATTTTAGGTAAGACAAAGAAGACACACTCTGCTGTCCATATACCATACAATGCAACATATGATTAGTCTTCAGTCATTGAATGTGAAGGTTTTATCCCTGGCTACCAGGTGTAGTCTTCTTTAGAACTTTCCCATTTCACCATGTTCATCAAATACTACTATGAAATCCATAAATGTATTAAGTTTGAGCCATAGATAAAAGTAATCATTTGCTTCAACAGTTGGAATGATTATTCTTTTAGGATTTATTTCATTCCTTTCATTAAGTATTTCTGGAAGGCTTACTAATTTACTGGGTATATTTAAGGCACTGGGAGACCCCATCAACCAGTTGAATTTTAATATCTTTCTAGACCCAAGAATATAAGAGAGACATATGCAATCCTTGAACAACTACACAATTTCCCCTCCAAAAAATAATGGCTTGCTAGTAGGCATCTGATTCTAGCCACAATTTACTGGAGACCTTGATATTGGCTTCACTTGTTGTGAATGAGTAGACTCTATTCTGATAGTAAATTAAAATGACTCCCCAAATTCAAACTTATCTTGGATCATATCTCCTAGTCAGGACATGTCACTCCAGAGTGAGTATTTTGGAAGATGTAGAGGATGACGTGTGACATATTTCCAATGAAACCCTGATAGTATTTTACATAATTGATGACACTGGATCATCTCCATAACATGTGACAACAAGCAGCCACATGTAGTCCCTAGAAAGCAGAACAGACTCATCAAGAGTGCAATTTAGAACACATTCACTGGCTCTTTATTCTTTCATTACAGTTTGACTTCTTTCCTGCTAAACTGCTCTCTGAGAAGATTTATAATGTCAGGAATGAACATACAAGGATAGTTGAATAAGTAATAAAGTTCTAAAGGAACAGTTATGTTAATTTATAATGCACCATTTGTCGACAATCTGAAAGACATTATTTCAAACAAAGGTAACTAGGGGGATGTTAACAGCCAGCAAATGTATTTATGCTAGCTCTTATTCTGAGTAAATGACTGCATTGTAGAAAGGATTTTCCATCATGTTAGTAGTGTTCTTAATTGTCCACAATTTCCATAATTTACTTTTAAAATAAAAATATCATAGAAAATGATTTCAACAAACTTCCAGTTTTAGATATTATGTACACTAAAATATGCCAGACTTTGGGTTTTAGTAAATGAAACAAATGGCTCAGATGTGTTTCCAAATGTTAGTCTAGCATTGTTTTATTTAGGCTGGCACGCTCCCAGATGTGAGATAAGTAGAGAATTGTGCAATTATCCAGATAATCTGATCCAAAGCACATTTTTTGCTTGTTTTTTTTTTTTTCCTTCTTGGCCAGAAGTATCTGAAGTAATTGGCTTAGCTTTTCTTTTTATACAGCCTGTCCAGGATTGGTCTGAAGGCTGGGGAATAAGAAAAGTTCCAGTAGCCTTGCTTGGGACATTCTTGCCCTGGGTATGAGAAAAGAGACAATAGCTATATTTCTTTGGGGCTTCTTTGGGTAATCTCGGCATCAATAGCCACCATGTTTTCTAGATGAGGCCATGAATAATGTTAGGGAATTAGGTGGAATAAAATGGGCTTAATTATAGGGTGCTTTATCTATTCACAATCTGTGGTGCCATGCTACCTCCTCTTGGCCTAGTTTATCTATCCCTAGCTGGTGGGACAAGCATTTTCTTTCTGAGAGGCTTCCATGGCTTTATGTATGCATACCTGAATTGCTCCTCTCTTTAGTCTTAGTGCCCCACCCAGTCCCAGTCCAAATCCTCCATTTCATCTTAGGTTAATAAGTTTCCAAAACTCTAGTTTTCACTACTTAGTACCTGAATCATCAACTTTTAGTGGCTTTCCATTTCCTCCTACAGAATAACATTCAGAGTGCTCAGCCTGACATACAGAGCCCTCTGAGATCTGCCCCCACTTCATCTCTTCAGCATTCCTCTTGGGTGCCCCAGCAGGAAGTCGGTATTTTAGGCACATGGAGTTCCTCATCCATCTTCTCCCCGCTCTGGGCTTTGTTGGGCCTCATCTTCACTTGTTCATCCAAATGCCTCCAGATACTTTCTTTCCCCCTGGATCCACCTCCTACTGCTCAGTAAGACCTGATCTCATTTCATCCTTTGAGACCTCCATGAACAACATGGCCCAGGAGAGCCTTCCTTGCTAAGAAATGGTACACGTCCTTGGCCACCTAATTGTATTCTATGTAGGTATAGCTCTTGCATTGCATCTCTTTTGGATAATGAAATTCTTACTTGCAAATGACATCTTTTCTCAGCTTGATGGCCAGCCCCCTATGTGATGCCTTTTTGTGTGTTCCATAGCCAAGAGGGGAAATAATGAGCCCAACTGTAGTTACTATTCTTCCAGCCACACCTGGAGTGAGGAATCCCTTCATCATTTAGATAAAGGCCAGTAAAATTTTGAGAAGCTCAATATATGAACAAGGCCTCTGGCACAGGTTTGCTGGAGTGACTGAATCAGCTCTGGATACCTAGACTAGAACAATGGTTTCATTATTTATTAACTGTGTGCTTTCTGTCTACTTCTGTGCTCTCATACAAAACAGGGATAGTAGTAGTACCCGCAGCATACGGGTTATTGTTAACCAAGATCAATAAGTAAGGCAGTTAGTGCATGGCATATAGTAAATGCCCACTAAGTGTTTGTTCCTTTTATTAAACATCATGTCAAAAGAATTTCTTACATTATGTCCTAGTCTTTTCTTTCAGGGGAGTGTCAGTTGACAGTAAAAGCACAGGACCACTCTTAAATAATGGACTTTGGAAATGGGTATCCATCCTTTGGCCTGATAGGTAAGGTGCTCTCGGGGTGGCTGAATTGTAGGGCTTTGCCCTAGACCCATTTACTGGAATGATAAGCAACTGTACAATTTTATTTGCTTTTTCATGTGATGCCATCTCAGCCCATTGACAAGAAAATAGCAATAGCTGGTGAGGTTTAGGAAAGGCGATCCTGAGTCTTTTAACATTGGGCTGAGACTGAACCTAAGATTAGCACAGTCCAGCATGGAATAGAGATGTGAATGAGACAAATCAAAACCATGCAGATGAAACAATCATGAAGTCAAAGCCCAGACCAGGAAATAACCTTGGTATCCTAGACATTCCTGAGTGTCCATGGATAGGGCTGAGGTGTCTGCCCCAGCACCACAAATTCCTTGTCTTTTACCATATTGATTTGTGCAAAGTCACCTTTTAGTTACATTTATTTATTTATTTATTTTTTAAATATTCCACCTAGTGGGCTGCTTTTCCCTCAGGTCTACATCTGACCCAGGTGAGATGTGTAACCCTTCCCCTCTGTGAGCCCGAATGACAAAAGCCTTAGGCTTTCACCCTTTCTCAGACCAGAAGACAACCCATTTTGCCATTGGGCACACATAGAAGAGCCCACTGGGCCATCTGCCCTCAGGATGGTGAGTGGGAGAGTTACCTTGAATTCAGTCTCAATGTTGGCTAGTCTGGCTAATTCGTTGCTTAGCTCCAATGCGGTGAGGACAGGGTCTTCGCTAGACAGTGACAAATAGGCGGCGCTTGCCAGTCCTTTGTAGGCATTCATGCGGGAGCGCGAGTGGCTGAAGGAGTCTTTCCGCTGCTTCTCGGTGCACTCGGTGCACTTGCAGAAGTAGTCGTGGGGCCGCTCGATGCGGGCGCCCTTGAGCAGCAGGATGTGCACGATTTCGTACTCCTGGCAGTGGGCCGCCAGGATGATGGGCGTGATGTCGTGAGAGAAGCGCGTGCCATCCTCATCATAGGCATAGAAGTCGTCGTCCCGCAGCTCCTGCTCCAGCGGGCTAAGTGTCAGGCGCTGGCCCTGTGCGAAGGCCGGGTGGTTGAGAATGGCCTCCACAATGCGCACGTAGCCCTTGCTGATGGCCAGCAGCAACGCGTCCCCCACCCGCGCCAAGTTCTCTTTCTTGAGCAGCAACTCCGTGACCTCCAGGTGCTCGTTGCCCACAGCCAGCTGCAGCGCATTCTGTCCCATGTAGTCCACGCAGTTGAAATTGAGGGTCTTGGACTCCTCCAGCATTTTCCTGACCACCGGGATGTTGCCATACTCGGCTGAGTCTAGGAAGCGCTCTTCCTCAGGCGTCAGGCTAGTGCCCTTCTCATTGAACATGTAGGCGGGACCCCGGATAGCCTGCCGGCGGCCCTTCTCCCTCAAGGTCGTGTGCCGGCGCTGCATGTTTTTGAAGGTGCTGCTCCCCAACCTGTGGGACAATGAGGCAAAGAAGTTCAGTTACATTCCCAGAGGCCTGCAGACTCCCCAGAGGCAGAACAAACAAAAATTGTTGAGATTAAAAAAAATATCATGATTGGAACGTTATTACAAATTATGAAATCTAATTAGAAATCATTGTCTCAAACACCCAGATCAAGACAAATAGTTCCCTGAACTATTTTTTCAAATGGAGAATCTTCAGTTATCCAGCTGTTCTACCCTTGGGTGGAGGAGTCCAGCAGAGCTGTATGTGGGTTGAGGTGGAATGTGATGGGAGATGGGAGGGAGGGTGTGGGGAGGGTGAGGGGTAGGGGTGTAGCAAAGGCCTGTTTCATCCATTTGTGTAGTCAAGCAAGTCACTTGGCTCCTCTGTACTTTTATTTTCTTATGCACAACATAGAAAACTTTGTGCACCACAGGGTCCGTGGGGGGATTAAATGAAGTAACTTGAATGGAGAAAGTAGGCAGTATTACTTTTATTCTGTCCCTTCGCATCTACCCCAGTTCTCCAAGGGCTGTGCCCACCACAGTTACTGCCACCTCTGCCTCAGATGTCTTGCCCCAGTACATTCTCATACTACAAGTATGGTCACATAGGCCTGTTTCTATATTTCTCCATGAAAATTAAGCACCTAAGAGAAAACATGTGACAGGGAGCAGGACTAGAGTCATTGCCACTTGCTGATGGCTGCAATCAGCCCTCCTGAAGGAGTTCAGTTGTAGCTTCTTAAGACTGAACCTGGTGTTTTATGTGGGGTGGGGGGAATAGGTCAACTTACATGCTGGGTTCACTTCTAACTATTCTTTCTCACTGTGGTGGAATATAGAGGTTAATATTAATACCATTAATCATAGCAGTTAATATTTATTAAGTACCTATTATGTGGCAGGTGCTATACTAACATATTTAGGCTCTAACTTCACATATATTAATGTATTAATTCTTATATCAAACCTATGAGGAAGGCACCATTATTATCCTCGTCTCAGATAAAGATGCTGAGTGAAGCTAGGCTCAAAGACAGTATTCGAAGTCAGAAGGTTTAAAGTAGGAATTCTGGCTCTGCCATTTGCCAGTCTGTGACTTTAAACAAGTTACCTAAGAAATTAATAAGGTTTAAAATGGCAAATGAGAGAAACTAACAGCTATCATGTAATTTGAGCTCAAGTCAGTATGTTCCATTTCCAGCTAGCCTTGAGTACCCAGAAGAGGGCTGGGCCAGATGATCCCTCAGCTTCCACTGACTTAGACATCTTAAACTTTTCTGATTCTCCAATTGACCCTTCCTGAATTTTCTATTCTCTTTCTCCACTCTACTTCCATGGACACTATTCAAATAATATTAGAATGACATCCATTTTAACAAGACATGTCTATTCTAAAGATAAGTACTTAGGAATTTGTTTCTAAATTATTTTCCATGATCCAAGAAAATTGTCTTCTTGTTATCAGTTATGTCTTAATGCATAAAGAATACTTAGTATTTCACTTAAGCCATTTTTAATATTTTTTTTAGTTGTAGATGGACACAATACCTTTATTTCATTTATTTATTTTTATGTGGTGCTGAGGATTGAACCCAGTGCCTCACATATGCTAGGTAAGCACTGTACCACTGAGCCACAAACCCAGCCTATCAAGCCATTTTTAAAAGTAATCACAGAGCAAGACTTTTAAATTAAACCTAGGGTTTTGAGGTTTTAAAAAACTATTAATTAATCTTATGAATTTTTGAATTTTGGGCTCCATATAGTTTACTTCTCATTTTACCTTTTGACCTGTGCCAGCCTGATTTTTGGTATAAACCAAAGATTGGAGGCCAGAGCTTAGAACTCTAATTCTGCCTATAGCAGAGTCCAAGGGAAAAAGCTGCTAAACTATGTGGTAGAGCAAATTCTTTATCTGTAAAAAATAAAAGGAATAATTATGGGCAATTCCCTCTCAAGGCAACTGTCTATGATAACTCCTAACAGAGAATGGTCACTCTTTTGAGAAGAGAAATCTGAACTGCTATTCACATTGCTAAAGTACACTTTGCAAAAGATTGAGGGAGAAACGATGGTCAGTGTTCAAGTTCACAAGCTCCTTCTGAACCCATTTCTTTCAACAATGCTATTATTCCAGGAAGAGAATATACTTGTTCATGCCAAAGGCAGACCCTAGACTGGAAATCCTACAGAATTATTTACATGAGAGAGGGATTCACAAATAGGATGCAGATATTTATTGTTATATGTTTTTCAGAAGGAGAGGCATAGATGAGTTGAAAGCTAAGAAGTCCCCTTATTTGTTTCTCCAAAGACCTTCTCCAGAAGATGTAATAAGTTCAGTTTCCAGGCCTGTCATCTGGGCACACATACACCGGTGGAAGTTAAGCCAACACAAGACCAATAATCTTCCTCATGGAATTAACCTATCTTGAGATAGATTTCTACCTCTCTCAGAAACATATCTCTGGACTTAGCTGTCACAACTCAACCCAGGAAAAAACAGTTTCCACTCAAAAGCATGTGAGCTGTGTGTCAGATATGAAACATCAGCCGTCCTCGAAGAATCAGGCACTATAGCTTGATTCCATGTCACTTTTCCATTAGAGTTCTGTCCAGGAGGGAGAATAGTTCAGACTATAAGGTCAGGGGTACCCAACTATTACACAGCAAGAAGCATTGGGGAGATAAATTTAAAGGAAATATAATAACTACTGAACCAAATCAGCAGAAAATCATTTCAGAAGTACCCAATCTAAATTCAGAGTTCACATGAACATCATAGATGCTGAAGCCTTCAAACTTAAAGGATGCTCAAATATAATTTTTTATTCCCCTCATAAATGAAACAATAAAAAGCAAGGTGGTAGCTTTCTCATTTTTAGGTGAAGAAACTGAGATAGGTGAAGTGAAAAGAATAAACCTTGGGGCAAATAATTTGTGCAGAAGGGTAGGACATCACATAAATCTTTCTGTTTCTATAATAATTATAAAAAGTGTGCATGAGTGGCTGGTATTTCTCAGAACTTAAAATGTCTTCACCAGTTGTCATGCATTTTTCTGAATGACCTTGAGAGCAGACACCCAGATGTAGCAAGAAATAAACAAGCCTCTCTTTCACAGCCGTTAAAACCTCAGCTTCAAGATACATTTGGACGCCCCCAAAATGGTCAGTTATGCTCCCTTTCTAAAGGAATTTGGCATTAAAAAATGAAACCTTATCCATTTTTTCAAGTCACCTATTCATATGCACATGCAATGAGATGTGCTACCCAATGAGATTGCTTCCAAATTGAGGGGTTTCCCCATAGACCCTGGAGCCATGTCTCAGTCATGATTCAGATTGATGGAGGCCTTTTAACCTTACTGTGGGCTTCTTGGTAATTCTGACTCCCTCTTAGAAGCACCTCTCCAATGTCTGTCTAATGATGCCTTTTAAACATTTGGATACTTATAAATACATTTAGCTACCATGTCTTTGCCATTTTACCTTAAAATTATAGATAATCATGATTTACCTATATGTATCCCATGGGTTGGAAAGAAACCATGAGAACGATGATGTGTTGTAAAGATAGTTATTTGGCCCACAGAGCTGGTGGTCAGAACTCCCACTCATGAATCCAACATGTTCCCTTGCTGGACTTTGATGATCCTATCCCCATTTTAGGGTCAAAAATGAAGAAAAATGATTCTTCCTAAAATGCAATTGATATTTGCCCCTACTTTAATATTTTTCTTAAAAATGAACTTTGAATGCAAATATTTTTATATTGGAATATATTATTGAGATAATGAATGATCAAACTCATAAAACACCTCAATTAAGATACTGTTTTTCTTTTTCTAAAAATGCATACATTGACATTTTATGTCATTGAGGAGAAGGGTTCCAGTGGAAACAAAACCATATTTGAGAGGAGAACTGCTTATTAAACTCTCTCTTACTCTCTCTGTTGCTATTTTTATCAAGCTTTGCTTACAGATGCATCAACCAGTCTGAAGGAAGCCAGATGTGAGTAATCTGTGAAAAGTATGAATCTTGCACCTTAACTCCATGCAAATGAACATGACCATAAAGCCTTTAGAGACAGGTATGGTTGTGGTTAATTATTTATTAAGAAAAGAACTCTTAAAATGTCTTTTAGTGATATTTTTTTATTAAAATGCCATAAGCATCAAAAGTCTCTGTGAAAATTATTCAAGCCTGAAATCAATTCAGTCTATGACATTCCCCAACTGAATGTAGAATCAAACAAAATCCAGGAGTCAGATCAGTTACCCAGGAAAACCCAGCTTTGGCCTGTATACCTTCTGAGTTTTAGTGAGAGTGATAAAATAGTAAAGTGATCTGCAGTCTTTTCCTAAACCTCAGTTCTCTCACCATTATAAAGGGAGTAATAAAATTCATCTCTCATGTTTCTTAGGACCACATTAAAGATTAAATAGTGCATGCCAAATGCCCTGAACACTATAAAGCTTTATACAAATATTCATGACAATAATGATAAAAATCTTGCATATTGATACACTTAAGTACCAATATACTTAAGCACAAAATTATTTAAATTGATTCAGATTTTACCCTTCACTGATATACTCAGCTTCACTACATTTTAAAATGACTATGTAACAGTGATAGTTAACATATATTATACATTTATCATGTGACAGACACTATAAGTGATTTATATGAATTATTGTTTTAAATAAATTATCATATGATAAGCTTAGCTATTTTCTTAAATGACTACTCAATCATAATGATTAACATTTATTACACATTAACTATGTGCCAACCTTCATGCTGAGTATTTTACATGCATTATCATTTTAAGTTCTCACAAACTACTTCAGTACTATTCAGTACTACTACTTAGGTACTATTTTCATTCTGTTTTAACAGATGATGAAATGATGTAAGATAGATTAACCATATTTCTCAGATGATAGAACTTGTTAGTGGTGCACCTACTATTCGGAGTCTAGACTGTCTGATTTCAAAGTCTATGCTGGTGTGCCATTGCCATCCATCTTCCTCCTGCATTTCATTAAGTTTCTTTTGTCCATAAAATTTTCCATTAGAGTGAAGGATCCTTGAGGGCAAGGTGATTGCTTGTTTGTGTGGCATATGCACCTGGTGCCCAGTAGACCTGATATTTGGCACATGGTGTATGGTCAGATAATTTAATGAATTCTTAAATACTTGATCTGGGCTGGCCTTTCAAGAGGACCAATAAAATAGAGGTGTTAATGTTTACCAGCATCCTATTTCTTACAAATAGAGGAACCATGTAATCTTATAACCATGATTTCCTATTTCTGAGTGACAACTATTAAATAAGGCATGGTTCCAAAGTAAAATCGATTTTCAATTAGCTCATTATACATGATGACCCATAAGTTACTAGATGAGACAGCTAATATAAGAAGTTATATTAAATCCCTTGAGTGACTGAGGCAGAAAATTGAGACATTTCCCTTTCATAATACTGAAAATTTTTGCATATTTCCAAAGGCATCCAACTTATTTCTAAATGTCATCTTCCATATTATGTTGAAGTTGAAGTGATATAGTGAATATAAATTACTTAGTACCTAATAAGTGCTTTAGTGTCATTGAATATTAACTTTTTTAGTTTATCAATATTAATTGTGGGTCTAAGGTATTCAATTTCCCACCTAAATTAGTGACAATAATATGCTTGTCTAACATATATGTTTTGAGTGAAAGCAAAGAGATACCCACCTAATTATTCTGTTATGTATGTGAGTTCATACATATCACCAGTCCAATCCTAAGGAAACAAGCAATGTGGCCCTCTGCTACTCATTACAATATATTACATTAAGATATACTTTCTAAACAATTCTGCTAATGTATGATAGTTTTTCCATTCTATCTGTATTGAATAATATTATTTAGTGTTCTTAAAAGTTAACAACTGATTCCATTAGTAATTTGCTTTTTCACAAAATAGTGTAATTTAGAGAAGAGGCTATTCTCAGTAGTTTCAAACTACCTTATATATTAGCTGTCCAAATATAACTAGTGCTTTGTGTTTGCTTCCTTTTTTTCTCCTTACCTTAAAAATTTTTATTTGCTTATTTGGGCAAGGAAGTTATGAAACTGGATATCTATATCTCATTGTGTACAACTTCAGATAGAGTTAAAATGACAAGTTCAAATAGTTACATATAAAAAGATTCATGTTGTAATAAAATAGATATGTGTGATATTCTGATGGTTTTATTGACCTCTGTGCCAAAAGAGTCTGAAATGAATATCTACCACCAGGAAAAACAGAGGCCCTTAAATTGTGAAATGAAAATACTGGAAACAGTAGCATGCTGAATATTTATCTCAGAGAAGTGTTGATTGCTTTTGCTAAACAGCAGCTCCTGTAGTTCACATCCAAGATACCACATGCATTCTGCAATTAGCCTCAATGAGGCTCTACATAGTTCTGATTTTTTTTTTTCTGGGTTAATTACTGCCTAAAGGAGTTAGCTAGTCTACATGCCCCTAAGCCTAGGAGCAAGTGTTTTTGGAGATAAGTATTTATGGAATTATAATTGTAACATAGAATATTGGTAAATTGTTAGACAATTGAGTCAATGTCATTGCTAAAAAGGCCTTAGACAGTGGGTCTGCATCATATCCATAATGAATATTCTGGATTTTATGTGAGTTCATTCATAAATCTGGTAAGTGTGCTTAGTACTTTAGAAATAGGACCCACCAGCAGGTGGCATTCTGAGGCAAAAATTCACTGAGTGCCACCAGACAGGGTCAATCATTATTGCCTTTTAAAAATCTACCCTGAATCCATTAAAGCCTTTAAATTATAATTAATGACAATGGCATCTTTGTCGTGTCTCCTTAATCATACCTAAGTGAATTTACAACTTCAAACTTAAAGTGGAGACTCTGTGATCCAGATTATCAAAGATAGCTCATGTCAAAGCTCTGCCCAGATTACATCTCTTTTATTAAGAGCATATTTGTTATTTTGAAATGGATGTCTAAAGGAGACATAGAGCTCAGACCATATTTTCAATAAGAAAGAAAAAAAGAAAAATCACAGCCCTTTTCTTGCCACCTGTAGTTCTTTAACAGTGACTATTTATTATAATGTATCCTTCTTCCTCTTTCCAACTCCATATTTATATTCAAATAAATAACAACAGAACACCAAATTCTAAAAGCTCTCAGTAGTGAAAAGGTAGACAACACACATACTCTTTTAGAAATAAAACTATACTACTCCAGTACAAAAGGACTAGGCTTACCAGGAGGAGTTGCCTATTTCTAAATGGCTTTGTAAACTTAGACTGTCAATAAAAGAAAAAAAAATTCCTACCAACTTAACAAATAAGAAAGATGTCACATTCAGACAATATCTAAAAAAATCTAAGCAATGACCTAGAGAGAAAGGGCCAATAAATAAAAGTTAATTAATTTCATATTTCAGCTAGAAAACAATCTCTACTGAAAAAAAAATCAATATGAAAGACTCGTCATAGCTACTTACATTGAGGGTAGAATACGCAGGCTTGTCCCTCCTCTAGATGACCGGGATCCGGTGCAGAGTCGCGGGAATCTGGCTCCCCATGGGTGGTAGCTGAGGAGGTGCTGCTCTCCGTGGTGCTGAAGTATAGAGCTGGTCAAGAGAGTGGAGTTGCGATAATGTGAAAGTGCGCTCCGCTTTTCTTTGTGCTGCAGTGGTAAAAACTCGCCTTTCTTCTTTTGTAGCAGACCCGACTTCCCGTTCTTTTCCTAATCTGGGGGAAATTTCCCAGAGAACATGAAGGAGAAGCATCCGTGTGTGAGACTGGCATGCAGCGTGATGATGGGTTAGTATAGTCCCCACCCCCTCTTCCAGACATAGCTTTGAAAGAGAGAGAGCAACTCTGTTTTTCCACCGTAGCCCCTCAGAATTTCTACTTGGCCCCTCCGTCCCAGAATAGTGCATCTCTCTCTCTCTCTCTCTCTCTCTCTCTCTCTCTCTCTCTCTCTCTCACACAC
>NW_026000221.1:3433401-3444197 GCF_001458135.2 Marmota marmota marmota
CATGAAAAAAATTGAAACCATATTTAAAAAAAAATATTCCAGTGATGATACAGTAGTTAGCTCTGTGTGTGTGTGTGTGTG
Organism: Marmota marmota marmota; assembly: GCF_001458135.2. Taxonomy (NCBI): domain Eukaryota; kingdom Metazoa; phylum Chordata; class Mammalia; order Rodentia; family Sciuridae; genus Marmota; species Marmota marmota. The sequence continues at coordinate 3,433,483 of NW_026000221.1, forward strand.
CGTGTGTGTGTGTGTGTGTGTGTGTGTGTGTGTGTGTGGAGAGAGAGAGAGAGAGAGAGAGAAAGGGAATGAGCTAATTATTTTATAGCTATATCAATTAATTGAAAAAAAAAGTCAGAATCAGGCCAGACATCTCTTCAAAAAGGACAGGATAAGATGACATTTTTGTGAAGGATCTAGTCTTCATAGTCCTCATTTTTAGAACGCTTTACCACTTCCCAAGGATGTCATTACACAGACATTGGGTTCAATAGGCAAATACTTATAATCTGAAAAGCATTATATGCATATCAAATTATCATATTTTTAATATGTAAAACACTGAAGTAATTAGATCTTTATTATTAACAAGAAAAGTTCAGAATACTCTTAGTTCTTGGATGAGAAGATGTCTAAGATATCTGCATAAGGCTTGAAGCTTTGCTTCCTTACAGTCTCACCTGGGCATAGGCCCACAGCAAAGTTTAGTGGTTAAGAGTGCCTAAGACTTTGAGTCAAACTTCTTGTGTTTTAACTCAAATCTTCCATTTTCTATGTGCATCCCTGAGTTTTATCACATGTAAAATGAAAGCTGCAACAGTCTCTTGCTTGTAGAGTTATAGTGAGTATAAAATGAGACAACTCACATAAAGAGCTGAGAATAGTGCCTGGCACACAGTCAGAGCTCAGCATATGTTGCTTTCACTATTGCTTAACAGCTTGCTCTATGACTGAACAGTGAACATACTATTGATCAGTGGTTCTCAGACTTTCTGTGCCCCATCATAACCTAATAGCCTGTTAAAGATACAAAAATACAAATTCTTGGTGATACTTCCCCAGAGACTTTGCCTTTTTCTCCCAAGAACCTTGAGTGATTCTGACACAGGTAACTCATAAATCACTCTTTAAGGAAATACTATTGTCTATTTAAAGACTAAAATGTTTTAGAAACTATAGCTATGAGTCTGAATCCATTGGGACACTCTCTTTTTTCCCCATCTCAGATGTTCTTTAATAGTACTTTAATTTGTTTGGTTACTGAACATATCTGGCTCTTTATCCTACACAGAAATATATTCAACATATTTATTATACTTATTATTTAAGAATTGATGCAAAAAAGTTTTCAGAGAAAAAAATGTCTGGTTAAAATTACTAGATGCCATTATGTTGAGCCCATCTTTGAAAAGGAGAGCCAGGTGCAGTGGCACATATCTGTAATCCCATCTACTCTAAAGGGTGAGGCAAGAGAATCGCGAGTTCAAGGCCAGCCTCAGCAACTTAGAGAGACCCTGTTTCAAGAAAAAAATTAAAAAGACTGGGTATAGTGCTCAGTGGCGAAACACCCCTGGGTTCAATCCACAGTGCCTTCCCACAAAAAGGAATAGGTAATCTCTCTTAATATCTTGTTTAATAGCCACATCATTGATTGAAAATTGCACTAAGGCTCAAAGTGACAAGAATTATGTTACTTTAATTCTATTAATATTTATATTTTATGAAAAATTTCTGATCTTCTAGTTTAGGCTATATGTTGTGGTTTTCAAAGGTTGTGCTTTTATAGGATTTGTATAAGCTACAACTGACCCACAATCTATTAAAGGTTTCTTTAAAAAAGAAAACAGAAACTAATATGAGATATTTATTTTTGTTCTTTCTTAAGAATATGCTTAAGATGCTGTGGTAGACAGGAAGATCCCCTTCAATGAAAGGCTCATGTAGAGATAGTAGTCAGTTGATAGCCTCCAGCTGTCATATCCTGCAGAGTCTGCTTCAACTGCAAAGAGCTACCTTAATAATAAAAAAAGAGCTACCTTATCTCAGATCATACCCTTTCTGGGGTAGACTACATTTTGTGGATAAGCAAGGTAGGAGAATGCAGGGTGTTTATTTAAATATTTTTTAGTTATGGATGGACACAAAATATTTTGTTTATTTATTTTTATGTGGTGCTGAGGATCAAACCCAGTGCCTCATATGTGCAAGGCAGGGGCTCTGCCACTGAGCAACAACTTCACATTTTAAGGACACTTTTATGAGTGATACTCATCCCAAGGGTTCCTGTTATATGGGCCAAATTATCATAGTTTGATTTCTTCTACTGTTCAGTCCTGCTTCTTTCCTCTTTCTTTCATATTAGCATCGACTTCTAGAGAATATAATCTGAATTAATGGATACAAGGAATGAATTGAGAAAGCAGATAGGGTTTTGGAGCTAGATCACCACCATCCAGTTGGCAATGAGGACCCCATCATTAGTTAAGATGGAACACAGATGGCTTGTCAAACAAGGGATGGTCCACATTTTCACTTGTGACTTAGGAGGTTGCACTAGTAGAAGAAATGTATTATTAAGTGTGAGGCATCATACATTTGAAACATAGGAGAAAAAATAGTGGGAAAGATATGGTGTTAGCCAGATGTAAAAGTCAGAGGACTTCTTGATTGCATACAAAGAAGCTCTTCTTGACTCTAGTGGAGGAATAGAGAAAGTCAGTGTGTAGGCCTTGGTATTTGTATTCAGAGTGACTAAATTTCACAGCTAAATAAATGCCTGACTAAGGTGGGTCTGTCATGCCAAGGTTAGCATCCAAGACTCTAATGGGATGAGTTTATCTGTTATGATTTGGATCTAGCCCATGTGTTGAACAATGCAGCAATGTTAAGGGGTGAAAAGACTGGATTATGAGAGCTGTAACCTCATCAATGAGCTAATCCATTTGATGACATAATGATTTGAATGGACTATTGAGTGCTAACTCTAGGCAGGTGGGGTGTGGCTGGAGGAATTAGGTCACTGGGGGTGTAGCCTTAGATTATATCTTCTCTAAATCTCTCTGCTTCCCATTTGCCATGATGTTTCTGCAATAGAGTCAGTCAACTGAGAACTGGGACCTCTGAAATAATGAGCCAAAATAAATCTTACCTCCTTTAAGTTTTTTTTCCAGATATTTTGATCACAGTGATGAAAAGCTGACTAACACAATATATGCACAGTTGTTCTGATGATTTTGACATTACATACACCTCTGAACATTGAAAGAAGAGGTCATTGCTTATTAAGAGCAAGCACCTATCACCTCACACTACAAGAAATTATGTAGACTTAATTCCATAGGGTAACACTGGCCTGACTTGTACCTGTATCACCTTCCCACCTTCCCCAAAGGCCTATACTTAGGGTTAAGTTGTGCACAGGGTCTAAGTTGACACTAATATCCACAGATGCATACTATAGCAAAGGAGCTTAAGAATCTGATCAAGGCAGGCAAAGGACAATTCTCAAAGGAGCCACAGGAACTACCCAACATGTACTGGAATGAGCTAGAGAGTATGTGTGGGTCTAGATTCTGAGGGTGCTTGATCAAGAGGGCCTAAAATAAAAATAAGATGGTGAAAAGTTTATTATCCTTGAAATGTTATTTTGAATTATGGTATTTAACAGCTTGGCAAGGGTCCCAGAGGATGATATGAATTCACTATTAGAATGGTCCCCGGAAACATGAAAAAAGCAATGGCCCACATTACCCAAAATTGAAATGACACAATCTCCATGGTAGAAGATGGGAAAGGTAATAAAAAGCTTATAAATGTGGAGATGTTGGAATCAATATAGATAGTTTGACTGGAAGGCCCATGAGGTAACTGTGTTCATGGGGCTTAGGGAATATATCAGAATATATCTTTTACAAAGAGCACAAGAAATGCATTGGTTAGAGGTGCATCTCATCATTTAAAGTTTTTGTGATGGTTATTCTCTGTAGCCCAGGTCTGACTGCAGAACTTAGCTTACTGATAGCAATGTGCCTGATAGAACCTTGACCAGTAGCTTAATAACTTTAGCATCCTAAAGCAGCTGTTGGAATTAATGTAATGACTGCAAGAATGGAGGATCAGTAAAAATGGCATAGCCCACAGATTTATAGAAGTGGTTAATAGAATGCAGCCTCCCTAGGGACAAAATAGTTATGTTGTTGCCTAAGATACTATTAAGTCCATGCATGTCGGGGAAAAAAGGGTAACTGGCATGTTGAAAATAGTAACTACCATAAAAATTCATGAATCAAGATCATAAATGCATCTTACTAAATGAAAAAGCCAAATTGAAAAGGGGGTATGTATTGTATATTTCCAACTAAATGGCATCCTAAAAAAGGCAAAACTTTGAAGACAATAAAGGCAAGGACTAGGGGAGGGAGGAATTAATAGGTAGAAGACATAGGATTCTTAGGGCATTAAAACTATTCTGTATCATACTGTAATTCAGGGAAGATACATGTCATTATTCATCTTCAAAATCTATAATGTGTACAACACCAAACCTAAACCCTAGTGTAAACTATGGACTTCAAGTGATAATGGAGTGTCAATGTAGGCTTATTGATTACCACAAATGTTACCCTTTATTGTGTGATGTTGATAATAAGGGAGACAGAATGTGTGGAGACAGCGGATATATGAAGACTCTCTGTACTTTCTACTCAGTTTGCCCATAAATCCAAATCCAAAACTTCCCTAAAAAATAAAGTATATATTTTTAAAATGTCATGATACCTTTGACCATTTTCTGGGTCTGATCCAGCTTTCAGACCAGAAATTAACTAAAGAGGCAGGTCAATTTCCAAGAGAAAGAATCCTAGGATCTTTACATAGTTGCAATTACCTTAGTCCTTATTTGATAAAATTACTTGAGTAATTTTGCACTGAGGAAAAGAGATAGGGGAATGTCCAGGCATTTGGGGTCGTTCAGACCCAGAACTTGAGTTGATATTAATATTCAGAGGCCCAAAACCTTATCATGGTCCTCCTGTTAGAATGGTGACAAATGGAGACAAGGAGACAAATGAAGTTCAGGTAAACAATGAGTGTAGGGAGGCCCACTGAGCCTGTGAACCCTTATGATTATCATTTTCTGGTCCCAGAATGAGTGAGTTTTGTGTTCTTGGCATTTTGTGCAACCTCCACATGAGTTCAGTCATGTGGGTAAAAGCTATTCTAGCAAGGAAAACCAAGTGGAAGATTCTTAATCCCCCTCCCACCAGCCAAGATGGAAAATAAAAAGTAGCAACAATATCCAAGAGAAGGGTGGCAAGCAATGAAATTAATTATTCATTCATTCATGATTGAAGGATTTAAAGGGTAGAGAGGTATCTGAGATACCTCAGTCTGGCACCTGCAGAAACCAATGACCCTAGGATGGCAACTGGAGACTACAAGTTCAACCTCTGATTATAGCCACTGTGCTAGATGTGGTGTCTCTGTTTGAGAGAATTAATGAGCACTGGGTATACTGTCATTGTTTTGGAAAATATATTATTTATCTCACATTGTAAAAGAGAACTGGATATTACTCATATTCATGTGGAATCAACAACAGCATATTTTTATGTTTTTATTCAAGGACTTATGTTAACCGTCCTGCCCTCTGTCACAATAGAGTACAAAGAGATTTGGGCTGTTTGAGCATACTGCAGGGCATCACAATGACTTATTATGTTGATGATATTATGTTGATTGAGCAAGATTAGCAAGAAGTGGTCAGCATGCTGAAGATTTTAGTAAGATACTTGTACTCCAGAGAGTCGGAGATAAAACCTTCCACAAAGAAACAAGTATGGATTTGCCATATCTGAAATTTTAGGAGTCCAGAAATAAAGAGCATGCTAGTATGTCCGCATCCAAAATAAATGACAGATTATTTGGTTTTACAATCTCCTACTTAAAGAAAGAAACAAAGAGACTAATGGTTCTCTTTGGGTTCTGAAGATAGCAAATTCTGCATCTAGGGATTTTGCTGTAACCGTATCTTCTAGAAAGCGTGAAAGTTAGACTAGAACTCAAAGCAGGAAAAGATGCTTCAGTGGAATCAGGTTGTGTTTCAAGCAGACCTGGTTTTGTTACCATAGAGTCTGACAAACCAAAAAGTATTGGAAGTTATCCATGGTAGATAAAGAGGTCATGTACAGTTTGGATCAAGTCCTAGTGAGAGAATCAGAGTATGGACCTATATGGTTCCAGCCATGTCACTTTCAGTGGAGAATTGTATACATTTTGAAAAATAATTTCTGTCATGTTACTGGACCCTACTAGAGATGAATCACCTTACCACGAGAAAGTATGTAACCACATGTCTAGAATTCTCCATTATGAGTTAGATCCTGTTAGATCCACTAAGTTATGAAGACAGATGGGTCTAGGAGTAATTATTGTGAAATGGAAATGTTATATATAAGATTGAGTGCTAGGAGAACCAGAGAACATAAGCTGCTTGAGCATGAGCAAATCGGCTTCAGTTCCCACGGCACCTACTACTCTGGCACCAGTGTCCCTCCATTGGCTCATACCTATTACTAAATGGGAAATATAAAATACCAGGTGAAAGAGAATGGAAAAAGCTGAGTTTGGCAGACAGGTAAGTTGGTTTAGTATTTGGATACAAGTAAAAAGTAGATGGCAGCTACAGTACAGTTTCATTTAGGGATAGTCTTGAAAGACAAGGGAAATGTTCCCAGTGCACAGAGGTGGAACTTCTTTTTGCATGGAAAGAGAATTAAACTGAAATTAAATGTGCAAAAACTAATGGATATGATGAATGGCTTGACTAGCTGGTCAGGAATCTGGAGGGAGAAATAGTGGAAGGTTGGTGACAAGAAAGTGGGGCATAAGCATATGACTAGGTATATACAGATGGATATGAATCATGAAGACTTTTGTATGTCAACATCCATCAGATAGCATATACCATGGAAGTAATACTAAACAATTAAGTAGATAAAGTGACCTATCCAGATGATATCGACTAGCCTGTCATCAGCCACCCCAGTGCTGGTATATAGTGGATACATAAATGATGGCAGCAACAATGAAGGAGTCTAGCAACCTGGATTCCCACATACCAAGAATTTTCTAGTTATGGTCATTGTTGAACTTCCAATATACCGGCAACAGAGACCAATGTTAACACTGTGACTGAAGAAGACCAGCTAGCTTCTAGGTGACAGGTTAACTAACTACATTGGGTTCATTTTATCTTGAAAGTGTTCATGGTTTATTCTCACATTTCATAGGAATGGACATTCGCTTTTTCTCCCTACATGATCTCAGTCAACACTACTATCTGACAGCTTTTAGAGGAGTTTTTGATTTACTGGAATGAAGTTCTGCATAATATTGCATCAGACCAAGGGATCTACTTTATAACAAAAAGGTTCATGAGTGGGTCTATGACCATGGGGTCCACTGGTCATATCTCTACTGACACTAAGAAACTGCTAGTATGATAGAACTTTGTAAGCTAAGAAGCATTACTCTGTAAGATGGGGTACCATCCTCTAGAATTTAGTTTATGTATTAAATCAATGACCTTCATATAATGCTGTGTCCCCTATAGGAAGGTACATGAGAAATCAAGGGATGGGAACAGTAGTGGCCCCACTTACATCATTCTCAGTTGCCCACTTTGCCATATCTTCTGCTGGGTTAGAGATCCTGGTCTTTAAAATTGGAAAGCAGTATGGAGATTCCTTGGACAATGGGGAATGGAACCCCATTTAACCCAGCTATCTCTCTCCTTGATCTATACTCAAAGGACTTAAAAACAGCACATTACAGGGACACAGTCACATCAATGTTTATAGCAGCGCAATTCACAATAGCTAAATTGTGGAACCAAGCTAGATGCCCTTTAGTAGATGAATGGATAAAAAAATGTGGCATATATACACAACGGAATATTACTCAGTAATATTATTCAATAAAAGAGAATAAAATCATGGCATTTTCAGGTAAATCAATGGCGCTGGAGAAGATAATGCTAAGTGAAGTTAGCCAATCCCCCAGAAACATATGCTGAATGTTTTCTCTGATATAAGGAGGCTGATTCATAGTGGGATAGGGACAGGGAGCATGGGAGGAATAGATGAACTCTAGATAGGGCAGAGGGGTGGGAGGGGAGGGAAGGAGCGGGGGTTTAGCAAGGATGTAGAATGTGATGGACATTATTACCCCAAGTATGTATGAAGACATGAATTGGTGTGAACATTCTTTACATACAACCAGAAATATGAAAAACTGTGCTGTATATGTGTAATAAGAATTGTAATGCATTCCGCTGTCATTTATTTTTAAAAAAATCAATTAAAAATAAAAAAAATAAAATTGGAGGCACTTTGTCAAGGAGAAATAGAAAGAGACCCATTGAATTATAAGCTTGTCACTTAGGCACCTTGACTTCCTTGTGTCCAGGGACCAAAGTCAAAAAGAGCACTGTCTTGACAGGTAATTGATTCTGATTCTTACGAGGAGGAAGTGCTGCTATTGCACAATACAGCCAAGGAAGAATATGTATGGAACTCAACCAATCCACTTGGCCCATCTTAGTACTCCTATTCCTCATTGTGACTCTAAATTGACTGGTACCATCACTCTAGCCAAAGAGTCTGGTGACTAGTGGCTCATGTCTTTAGGAATGAAGGTCTGGGTCATATTAACAAGTAAGCCGCCATACCAGCAGAAGGGGCAATGGAGGGCTAATGGAGTCTAAAATGCAAAGAGAAAGAAGGAGAAAGAATTATCAGTTGAGATCCTAAAGCCTGAAATCCACTTTGGCTTTAGGCACTATAGTTTATTCCACTAGTATTTCCTTTCTAAGTTTTCCTGCAGAAATAGAGGCACACTAGACATCTGAAGGATCTGGTTTTCCATCCCACATGAAGTTTTGATCTAAGTGTCAAGAGGGGTAGACTATGGAAGACACAGAAATGTGCCAACCAGCTTCTCCCTGTAGGAAAAACTTGCTATCTAGTGAAATGTAATAGCAGCAGATAGTCTCCACATCTCAGCTACTCCAAAGTCTCATTACCTCTAAAAACTCACCTTTCCTGGAGTCAAGTCTTTACTTTGTCTGATGACTGAGTGAAAGGTGTGTATGCCAGGCATTTGGGCTTGACACAGGACATCTTAATGGGCAGTAGCTACTACAGAGTGTCCTGCTAAACTGGCAATGTAAGGATCAGGCCTGTATGCTCCCTCTTCCCAATCTTGCTTCCTCCTTCTTCTCTTCATCAGTGTTGATTAGAGATAAACATCTTGTACTCCAAATTCTATTTCTGTGTCTCTAAATTACTCAGTCTGCAACAGACAGCATATAAGGATATATAAGACAAAGTAGAAATAGGTGAAAAAGAATAGAGCAATAGTAAGGATAGGAACATAAAACTGTTTGGTTAAAGCCCACATATATCTCCTTGAGTCTTACCCATTACTATGGTCAGGCTCCAAGTTTTCTTGAAGCCAGAGTAAAGTGAAAACAAGCCATATGACCAATGGAAATCACATGACCAGGTGAAGGACAATTCCTCATCCTAGAGCAGAAAAAAAATTCTGAGAAAGGATGCTGTGTAATGAAATGAACAACCTTAACAATTACAATTATGCTGCATGGTTAACTAGATGGCTCATTGCCATTTGTTACATTTATTTGAAATGGAATTACAATCAATCACATTATTTTAAGCAGGTTTATCGTTTGTCACTCAGATTCCTTAGGCTCTGGTTCAGTGGGTAAGTATTAGTCATTGGAACCCATTATCCAAGGGTGCTTGGTTTTAAAGTGGCTTTTTTGGAGATGGTATACGCAGAACAATGACTAATGCTGTCCACACATATTATTATTTATTTCATCCTCCCGTGCACCAGGATGCTTTTGCTTGACTGACACAGTTTGCATTTGACTTGCCTTTCCTAAAATGTTGATACTAGTCAGTGCAGAGGAGGACACTGACAAGGAGAAGAAGAGAGGGGAGAGGAGAAGGACAAATGGGATGTTGAATGGCCTAGAGAATCCTCCAACTAGAAAATTCTTTCTTGAATAGCTGGATTGTGATTTATCAAGGTATTTGATTTTGAGCAAAGAGAATGAGTAGATATGTTGCTATTTTCCTGACAAGAAAGTGATCTTATCTCATTGGGATTATGGTAATAAACTATTCCTTAAAATAATCAAGCTATTTGTTTTATATCTTTTCTATCGACTAACAGACTTTCAAAGGTGACTATCTTTGGATTTTGTTAGATTAAGATATGAATGATCTGATAGATTTCTTGTGGTATAAAATAGAATGTCAGATTTATTAAAAGTTCATATTTCAATTTATGAAAACATACATTAAAACACAGCACTTAGAAAATTATAAATGATAAAAGAGAAACGTTTGCTTCCTCTAAAGTTCCTAAACTCCTGCATTCATTGCATATAACTCATCATTTTTTCATTTATCTTTCATTCAAATTTACTTAATTTTTAATAAATAAAATTTTAATTTTTTATTCATTTGTTTTTAGTTTGATCTTAGACTCGTCATTTGGATGTTTCTAGTTTTTTTGCAAGACTAATTCTGTATTTTCAATCCTCCAAGTTTCATCCCTATACACTTATTTCCTTAATCCTCTTCATTAAAAAACATACACACAGAATAAAAATTCTTATTGATTCATATTATTACTATAAGAGATGATTTGAACTAGTAAGAAGACTGTTTTCCAGTCTATCTTTAAACCAATATATACCTTTTAAATTACTTATAGGAATTTGACTACAAGAGTATTTCCAATTACATGTTATCTTCTGGGAATTTGTCTTCATAAAAAGATAAATAATATTTTTTATGTTTTTGTTGTTGTTGAGTGCTCTGCTAATCCTTTGCTCTCAGAGCCTCCCCCTACCCCCCCCCCCC
>NW_026000221.1:3444222-3491019 GCF_001458135.2 Marmota marmota marmota
CCCCCCCCCCCCTTTTTTTATCTGCCCTGCTCCCATGTCTGTCCTATTTTGTAAGGGGACTTAACTTTTGTAGAAAGCATTTCCCAGTCTCCCTTATCAGTTGATCTCCATCTGGATTTGGTCCAGGGGAATCACTGATGGAAGATTTGTGGGTGGAGCAAAGGGGCATTTCTACAATGCTCTTCATATGGGTTTAGCAACTGTAACTCCTCTGTGGCTTCAGAACTCATTGAGTATACTACTACAATTTTATCCTTTGCTTAGTGACCAAAACCCTGGACTTAAGGAACATTTTCTTTTCCCTTTGATACTTTAACCTAGAGATATAGTGATTTCCCGTGATTGCCAATCTTGAGATTTCTCATTGCTCCCTGTTGGCTTCTCATCTCATCCATAAGTCATATAGTCAACCCCATGCCTCAAATTCCCTGTTTTAGAAACTATGGTCTTTAAAAATAAATGACACTAGGGAGCCTGGGGTTGTGTGACTCAGTGGCAAAGCACTTGCCTTGCACATGGGATGCACTGGGTTTGATCCTCAGCACCACATAAAAATTAGTAAACAAATATAAATGACATTGGGACAACTGGTATTTATTCAGAAAAAAAGTAGTTTCTTATCTCATATCAATGACCAGAACTAAATCCACATGGATTGGGGATCTAAATGTTAAAAATAATCTAATAAATAATAGAAGAAAACATGAGTAATTTCTTGACTTAGGCATGGGGAAAATTTCCCACATTCCAAAATATGGTAACAAAAAAAGGAAAAATGATACCATTAATTTCATAAAATAATAAATAATAGTTTTTTTTTATTAGTTACACATTAGTTACACAGTACAATGATCTTGACAATTCATACATTTGAATCAAATGGGGATAAATAATAGGTTTACATGGCAAAATTCCACATGCAAAGTCAAAAGGCAAATGACAAATCAAGACACTTAAATTGTAGTAAAGAGTATATCCAACAAATAACTATTCCTTAAAAATACAGGAGAAAACTACAAAATGTAATATAAAATAAACAACCCCTCCAGTCCACAATAAATAAATAAAAATGGCTCCTAAATACAGGAGAAGATATTAAACTTTAATCACAGTAAAATACAAATTAGAACATTATGGAAAGACCAAACCTCACCTGCCTCTAAGATTAGTAAAAACTTCAAACTCTAAACACACTGATGAGGCTGTGGAAATTCAGATAGCTTCATATAGTTTTGGTAGGAATTCAAAATGATACAATTCATCTGTAGGGCATTTGACAATAGTTAACAACTATACGGGTGTTACTTTTGACCCAGGAAGTCCCCTTCTGAAAAATCTCCCTGAAGACACACCTCTACAAATATGAAAAAGCACTTGAGCTAAGTTTTTCATTAAGGAATAATTTATAATATAAAAAATATTGCAGTCTATATGATCACTGAAAGGATAATGGTTGAATTAAATATAGTATTTCACACAATGGGGTGCAATACAGCTTGAGAGGAAGAATAAAGGAAGGTCTCCATGAATCCAGGATATATAATTTAATGAAATAAGGAAATCATAGTGAAGCGCATATAATAGGCTACTTATCATGTAAGAAAGAAAGGAAATTGCTTATTCAGAGAAAATGAAGCAGGAAATATAAACCAGAAATTAATAAAAATATTGACTTACAGAGTGTGTAAAGATGGCATAGTGGGTATGGGGATATATGGGAGATTTATCAGTAGACTGTCTTTATGAAATTTTAATTTTGAACCATGTAAACATTTTAAATATTAAAAAACATGATAAAAGATGAGAAGACACTTAAGTTTGAATAAAAACAGAAAATAATCCAATTGCATGTCAAATTAAAAATAACCACACAGGGAAAACAGTTAAGAAACTTTTGACATAAAGCTTTGATTGTACATACAAAATAGAATATATTATAAAGTCAAAAAGAATTGTAGGAATGGGGTTATAGTGCAGTGTGGGAACACTTGCCTAGCTTAGCATTATCAGACCCTGGGTCAGATCCTCAGTCTCTCTCTCTCTCTCTCTCTCTCTCTCTCTCTCACACACACACACACACACACACACACACTCACTCCCATGAGAACAAGAGAAAAGAAGAACTGCCATTTGCTTAACAAATTTGTTCTTGATAGTGGTATTAATGGTATTATTCTAAAATTATCCTGTATATTTTATAGGATAAAACAAATATGAAAATAAGTGTATTTATAACTTATATAAATAACATTTCTATGTTTTGGGGAAGCAGATTTTTATTTTCATAGATGAGGACAAATTGCATAGGGCTGGATTTCAGCCCAAAATATCAGTATGAGACCACTATATATGATAGATGACACAGACATAGATGCACTAACCCTTCCTAGCTCTGTCTGCTGAAAGGACTTATAAGCAATGCCACTTCCACAGCAACAAGCATAGTTGGCACCTAGATCTGTATTTCTAAATACCAATCACCACTTAAGAACTCTTTAGAGAAATGAAAGTTGCCAGACTCAGAGCAGGGAATTTACAAAGTAAACCTGAAAAGTCTGGTGTTCCAAAAGCAAATAAGCGCACAAAAACTAATGGGTTCATTAAAAAGAAAAATACAAAAACTGACTTGGGACAAGTTATACATCAAAAAGAATGATGATAATTGATCATAATACATTAAGTAAAAACTGAATTTGTGAGTTCATAATAATAATGTTGAGAGAGAGAGAGAGAGAGAGAGGAGAAGGGAAGGAGGGGGAGAGAGAAAACACTTTTTGTAAAACAATGCTAGCTAGTAAATGTAAATGGAACAATACAATCAGAAAATGAGGAGCATTTTAACCTTAATATAATAATTGATGTAATAATGCAATGACTGATCAGGGAATGCTGAAACAATTGGGAATTTGTTGTAGAAGAAGATATTTATGTGATATCCAAGTATCATCCCAGAGATTATTTGGGGTAAAGGAAAAGTGTCCTTGTACAATAGATACATCTGATGTTCCACATGTTAACCAAGTAATCAAACCTGGCATCTCTAAGAGAGAGATAATCTCATGTGCCTCCTGAGGTAATGCAGTAGAAAGTAAAAAAAAAAAAAAAAAAAAAAAAAAAAAAAAAAAAAAAAAAAAATCAACCAACTAGGTAGTATATTTTCTAAAACAAAAAAACAAAACAACAACAACAACAACAAACAAAACAAAACAAAACAAAAAAAACATTTCATTTAAATCTTGGGTCCACTTTGGTAAATTATGTTTTTTGAGGATTTTTTTCCATCTAAATGGTCGAATTTATTGACACAGTGCTCTTCTCTTATTATCTTATCATCTGCATAAGTGGACTTCAATGGTATATCCCTTTTTATTCCCAATATTGGTAATTGTGTTTTTAAAATATATTCTCCTTGACCAGTCTTAGTGAATGTCTATCAATTTGATTAATTTTTTTCAAGGAAGTTTTGGCTGTTGATTTTGTCTCGTTTTATTTCAGTTGAGATAAAAGGAAAATATCCTTTTACAATGGACAGCTCTGATTTCACTTTTTAACCACTTTCTATCCATACTAATTCCTACTCATATTTGTTATTTCCTTCTTTATGTTTATTTTGGATTCAATTTGTAGCTTAGAACATTGATTGTAACTTTTCTTCTTTGCCATTACAATTTGACAAAGTTACAAAATTTCCCTCTAAGCAGTGCATGACTGCATGCCACAAATATTCAGAGTGCTGTGTTTTCAATATCATTTAGTTTATTTTCCCTTTTTTTCTTATAATTTCTTCTTTGACTTGTAGATTATTTAAATATTTAAATATGGATCACTTGTGTGCTTAATTTCTAAATACTTGTGGATTTTCTAGATATTTTATTGCTACTAATTGCTAATTGAATATCAGTGTGATCAGAAAACATCTGCTGTATTTTTTTTGTATTTTTGATACTAGCTTTATTTATGGCTTATCTTGAATGTTCCATATGCATTTGAAAAAATATGTATTCTAAACTTATTGGGAAACCTGAATCTAATGAAGAAAACTACAGTATATGTAGAATCTCATTTATTCTACAGGATAACTGGCTTGGAATCTTTACAAGTCACTATCATAAAAAGCAAAACTGACTTATACACAAAAACATGCAGATATGCCCAAATTTAAAGGAACAAAAGAGGCAGAACAATCAAGAGAAGTACATGAACATTGAATGGATCCTGGATCAGAAAATAAAAACAATAAAAAAGATACTGTGGGAACTGTCAAAAATTTAAGCATGGTCTGCATGACAGATGATATTATTAAATCTTTTTTGGTGTAATAGTGTGTTTAAATTCTGTCAGAGGATGTCCTTATTCTCTGGAAGTGGATGTTGAAGTTTCAAAGGCCAAGTATTCATTTAGTCATGATCTGCAAGTTAGTTTCAAACGCAGGGGTGGAAGACAAAGGGTAAATAGCTGGTTGATCTCACTAAGGGGAATGTGGTTATTTGCTGTGCTCTTTTACTTAGTTTAAAATATTTCAAAGTAAAAAGTCAGGAGGAAAACACCTTCTGTATACATAATTAGAATAATTTATTTCTAGTTAGGATTGACGCGTCTGTTTCAGGTCTGTTCATTGAAATTTCAATACCATCACTGCTATCTATTATCACCATGCCTGCTTTGCCATGCCTTAGAGCAAAATAATGTTCCGGTGTTATATGAATAGTAAGAGGTGGATTAGGGCTCCAATTTGGGTCTGGTTAACTCCAAAGCTTATGCTCTAAAACTCTTTGCCGGCTTTCTCTTAGTTTGGCACTCCAGATGTTTGAATTGTTCATTTTCTGATTGACGATATTTGCTTCCTTTGCGTAATAAAAGTTTTCCTCAAAGATAACCTCCTACCTATTTCGTTTTGGTCTTAAGACTGCCAAACTTTGTCACTGGACAAAGTTTAGGTAAGGAAGACTTTATTCAAGCCTCTTGCAATAGGGGAGAGAGGTCAGAATTATGGGTGGTCAGACCTCTATTCTGCTGAAACAAAGGGTTGGAAAGCTTTTAAGAGAGAGTAATAGTCCACCTCTGTTTGCTAATTGACTTTACCTAAACGAAAAGTAAACTTTTTGTATCTTCCTGACAGGAGGTCTTACAACTTTGAGTTGCCCATGAAATTTAGGCTCCTAACCTCCCATGAGAATTGGGAAATAAGGGTACTATTTCCCTTGCTATTTACATTACAATTCAGGGCTTCCAGGTCCTTAAGAATGATATTCTAGATATTCTAGTTGTGAAACTGGTAAGAAATTTAAAAAAAAATTTACATCTCCATGGAGTAGAGAAAGGATTGACTATTACAAATTTTTCTAAAGTAAATGTTCTAGGAAAAGGCATAAAGAACTTTGGGATGGATTCAAGAAGCCCAAGGTATGGTCGGGCTTGGGGATGTTAAGGCCCTCTTGGTTAGTGCAGGCTCATAGAGGTCTTACTGAATGATATCTCCCATTCTGGCCCTCACTAAGGTTCCTTAGATGCTCTGGATCTGCTCAGCACTGTAGACAATTCCTTCTATTCCTTTTGACAATACATGTGTACTTCCTTCTGCTCACACACCTTTCTTTGTCCCACCTCACTTCTGCTGAACATTTTCTTTACAAACTGGTATTTGCCTCTCTCAATTTCTTCCTAGACTTTTTATCCTATTTTATTCTTTATTCCTTCCTTGATGGTGGGGTAGGAAAACTCTTGGCTCCCTTCCAGGTGTCACTTTTTATGTGGCTTTAACTCTTCCTTCCATGCCCACCTTGGGAAAGACAGGGCTGCACCAATGCAATGAAGAGTCTGGTTCTTTTCTAGGGTTTTCATCTAAGGTGATGACTGAGCAGATTTTCTATAACCGCAGTCATTGCAGCACTTAGATTTTATGGTCAAAATAATGATGATGCACCAGTGCACACAAAATCATTTTTTTATTTCTCATTTTATCACTAATAGTAAAGTGAATTGGTGACAGGCAGGAGTTATGGAATCAAAAGAATTGGGTCCTGGATTTGCAACCTGCTGTATGGCTTTGAGCAAACCAGTTAAGTTCTCTAAGTTTCACTACATTTGCTTGCAAAATAAGGATCATAATCATAGCACTAATTAAGAATTAATTAGGGTAACAAAGTTAATAGTGTCAGGTGTTTAGTACTATTTCTTTAGTATGTTTAGCCAAGTGTTTGAGTACTATTTCTCTGAGAAAAACCTAAGCCCTTTGCCTATATGATATCCATGGCTGGGATCAAAGGTACTTTCTTAGGCAGAACATCTTGTCACATTCCTCTTGCACTAGATCTGCCCTCAAGAATAGACGTGGTGGATTTATATTGTGTCAACTTAGTTGAAAATAAATTTCTCAGAATTCCTTTCACTGTATAATGGTCAGTTGGACCACAAGAGGCATTTTTCAGGAGATGTGGAGATGGAAGTGAAGCAGTAGGCATATTCTTGATGCCCAGAGGGTAGGGCAGGGAATGAGGAACTCCTGCAGCCCATAGTATTTTATGCCACATTGTAGCTGATCTGCAGGCTCACTTCCAGCTCCTGCTGTATGTCTGCCTTTAGCTTCTGTGATTCTTGGACCAGACATGTGCTTAGTGCTGCGATGAAGGATGCTTCCCCTGCAGGGTGACTTCATCATCAATGTAGGAGGCTTAGAGGGAATGAATGCTAGTCCTTTTCAGTTTTCCCTTGCTTCCCGCATTTCAAATCCATTTTCTCTTCCTTGTGGCTTTGTCTGAAGACTTCAGGCTCCCGTGCCAGAAACAGGTAGAATAGCTTAAAGAGAGATTAGTTAATCAACTTCACTAATAATATAAAGTCAGATAGCTATATTGTGTCTCTTAATATATCTAATTTGCCTTAGTGGTTTTGCTTCTCTGATTGAGTCTTCTCAGACACAATAGTAATGAATTTGATCAAAGTCCCACATGGCTCAAGCTTTACATCTCTTACTAGGATAACTCTGTAAAAGTCTATTTTCTTGGGAAGAGGAAACAAAGCTCTATGCTTGGTGCTTCAAAACCTCCTTGTAGAATATTTATATATACTTCTCTTAGCTGTTAACTTCTTTGAGTCAGACTAATTGTAGGATGGTGTTTTCACTCCATCAATGATTATAAGCTATAATGATAGCCTTTCCTAAATGTGGTGACAAAACATCACATAACTTTTCAAATGTGACTTTCATAATTTCTAATACCGGCATTGACTGATTTACAAAATCAGTGTGTGCCATCTTGCCAATTTTCACATTTTGAACATAACATGCAAAAATAGTACCTTATAAAAGATAACATGTAATATAAAATATAATACAAAAAAAGTCAGTGGAAATGCAATCTGAGAGAGAGAGCAGATTGTAGTAATTGGAAATAGGATAGGACCAGGTTGCCTGGAGTGTTGATTGTTGGCTCCAAGCTTGCTAAAGATGTAATACTGGGTGATCACTTGCCCTCTTTCTTCCTTAATTTCCTCCTCTACAGCACTGGAACATAATCAGTTTGCAGTAATGAGGCAATAAGTGTGAAGTATAATACATAGCACAATGTAAGCAGAAATCTTATTTTGGTTGGACTGGATTCTCCCTGATAGAGAAGCTGTTGATTGGGGAACCCTCTAAGACAACATATTGTTTTAAGATTTTGGAATAAAAAGAAAAGTTAGACATGCTCTCTCTTGCACCAGTGAGTTCATGACCTTACAAGGGAGACTGAACCATAAACAAATGCAACATTTAACCTTGGCATTCACAAATCCCCATAATCTGGATTCAGTCTATGACACTAAAGGTAGCAACACTTGGTTATGACATAAAATGAAGCAGTACATAGCTAATGAATAAGAAAATACTATTTTTAATTTATTATTTTATCACAAGTTTTCCCCCATATCACCATTTTTTTTTGTACTGTGGGTTAAACCAGGATGCTTTGACATTGAGCTACATCTCCAGCTCTTCTTTTTTCTTTAAGTTGTTTTTTTTTTTTTTGAGACAGGATCTTGCTAAGTTGCTTTGGGCTTTGCTAAGTTCCTGAGGCTGGCTTTGAACTCACAATCCTCCTGCCTTAGTCTCCTGAGTTCTGGAATTACAGGTATGAGCCACCAAGCCAGGCCCAAATCTTTGAAGTCATGATTTTTATCAGGAAATTTTATTTTGTAATATGGAAATGTACATTCTGTGTGAACTGGACTCTTTACCCATGTCTCTTTGGCATTATTGCCAGAGGTATCTTGGAAAAGTCCTGCAACACATTCAATGATATGTGCCCAACTTTCAAGTTTCCCAGACCCCCTTTCTTCTTCTCAACTGCTATTAACTTGATTTTATGCAGTACTTTCCACCTCTTGTTTTCCCTACACAGTGCCCACTTTCCCTTCTCCCTTTCTATTTGTCTGGCATGAGGTGGAGGAAGCACGGGGCATAGAGGAGCTGAAGATGTCCGCCAGGCATAGAGATGTCATTTCACGTTTCCTTTGCTCTCCAGAAGTGCCTGACATTCCCCTGCAAAGGTGGGGCTGGGCCTGTCACACAGACTGCTCGATGGTAGCAAGGTGATTAAATGAGACATAGTTAGATTTCTAACCCAAGCCACTTTGTTGCTAGTTCATCAGCGTTTCCAGGTATCCACAGCTTCATGCCCATCCACAAAAGGCTTCAAAGGATTTTAAGGAAGACATTACAAGGGTGTAGAGAAAAAGATCACTAGTCTATTAGTTTAGTAAAACATGGTCAAGTTCGAACAATGTTTTTGGATATTTTAAACAGGGAAATTTGGAAAGAAGTCTCCTTTGGGGCCATGAATACCCAGAGAAACCAAGTCTGAGGAGCTAGAAAGGAACTTCTTTGCTTGTCCCCTTTTACAATAATGTTGTCTTTGGATCTGAATGAATGACCAAATTTGAAAAATATCATGATATTTAACGATATTTAACAAAATATTGCATAATACTTTAAAAGGTTAAGTTTCTAAGTGAGGCTAACAGCTTTAGTAAGACATATTTTATAATATTAACATCAACAGAAGGACCCTATTTCAAAGCTTAACCAGTGTGCTCCAAATTGGAATGCAGGTCCAGCATGGACCTGCCAAGATAGTAAATCTAAAAAAAAATCACTTTGCGATGTTGCAAAACAAATGTTAATATAGAAATAATAACAACTAAACAAAATTATATAAGAAACTAACTAAAAATAAAACCTAAAAAACTAAACATTAGATATTCCTATGTAGCTTTACATTATGTCAAGAGCTGTATATTATCTTATTTAATCCTCACACAGCCCCATGAGACAGCCACTTTTCTTTATAATTGTGACTGAAAGGCTCTGTACTTGCTTAAATTCACGGGTCATAAGTAATGGAGCTGAAAATTCCATTGGGATCTGCTTAATTCATCATTGTTAATTCTTTTTTCTTTACTCTTAGGGGACAAGTCATCTGCTGGGCCTTCTTTACAAGGGCTTAGCAAACTGTGAAAAATCCTGTGAGAGCTGTATGTATGATTAAAAAACTGTGATTTCACTATTGATTTCTAATTTTATTGCCTTGTAGTTAGAGAACTCAGTGTTTAATATTGATTGCTTGGTTGAAGCTTCTTTTATGGTCCAGAACATTGTCAATTTTTGTGAATTATCCATGTATGATTGAAAAGAATGTATTTATTTATACCATGTGTCTGCTGGGTCAATATTGTTTATTTTGTTGTTCAAATTTTTTATCGCCTTACTTTTTTCATCCACTTGACCTATCAATTTCTGACAGAGCTGTGTTAACATATTCCTTGATAATTGTTTGATCAATTTGCCCTCTCAATTCTACTTATTTTTCTCATACATTTGAGACTGTTGTGGTTGCATTTATACTGGACCAGAAGTTTATATCTTTTCTGGTGAACGTTTATGTTAAGATTCTATTTTATCCTTAAAGATGACTTTTATTTCATTATGATTTGTCATTAATATTATTATGTAACTTTCCATTAGTATTTTGTTTCTTTTTTTTTAAATTTTGCTTTACTAAACTTAAAAACAACACAAAAATCCCAGATTTGTGTCTCTCTGTGGTTGTGGGGGTAGGCAGTATTGTTTGTTTAGTTTTTGGAGTTAATTCTAAATTTGAATGGAACAGCAAAAGGCCAAGGATCATCAAAACTTTTCAAAGGGAAAAAATTGGTGAAGGGGGTTTATCTAGCAGAAATCAAGATTTTTTAAAGCTATAAGAAATAAATTTGTGAGTATATAGGTAAAAAATAGATCAATAGATTTCATATACATCAAGCCTGAATTTCAGACAAAATATCAGTGAGGGAAAGGACAAAAGTATAATAATGGGTACTGGGACCACTGCATATGAAGAGTATATGGTCATCCCTCTGTAACCATGGGGGACTGGTTCCAGGATACTTTTCTCCTGGCCTAAGTATATCAAAACCTGCAAAGGCTCATGTCTCCTGTCTCAACTGGTCTTTGGTGGGAAGTCAAATTATATTAGTCAAATTATATCTATCTATTTATTTATTTATTTTTATTTTTAAAAAGTTCTTTAGTTGTTGATGGACATTTATTTAATTTATTTTTATGAGGTGCTGAGAATTGAACCCAGTGCCTTGTACATGCTAGGCAAGCGCTCTACCACTGAGCTACAACCTCAGCCACAGTCAAATTATATTTATATTCTGTGCATGTATAAATATAAAACAACAAATAACATCATTATATATAACTATAATGCACCAATAAAAATATGGAAACAAAAATAAATAATAAAAAATGGTATTTCAATATAACTGATGCATATCTTCCTATATGTATTGTATCTAGATTACTTATAATACCAAAAACAATGTAAATGCTATGCAAATTCTTATTGTATTGTATTATTTAGGGAATAATGATAATAAGAAAATCTAAACATGTTTAGACATAGTTATCTCCCCTGAATATTTTGTTCCACAATTGGTCGGATTTATGAATGCAGATATAAGGGGCCAACTAGTATACTTAAATTCCTTCTCAAAATTTTACTAAAAATTGAAGCAGAAGTTCAAACCATGAACTTTTAGGAGATAAGAAAACATATTATGATCTTGAGTTAAAAAAATCTTAAAATGTGAGCAAAAATATAAAATTATAAAGGAAAGACTTTCATTTGACTACAATAAAATTAAAAGTTTGTTCATCAAAATCCAGTAAGTGAAAAACACATAGAAAAGGAGAGAAGATATTTGCAATACATGAATCTGACAAATAATTGTTACCTACACTATGTAAATAACTCCTTAGAAACTCAATAGCAAAATAGACAAAGGGTAAACTGGTACTTCAGAGAAGACAGATCTCAAATGGTCAATCAGCATATAAAATGATTAACCCCATTAGTAATCAAACAATTGCACATTATAAAGCAAAATAAATGTTATGCCCATCAATTATTGAAAATTGAAAAAATCATTTTGTAACCAACTTCTAGTACCTTGTGACACAGAGATTCCTCTCCTAGATGGAAAATCTAAGGAAACTCTAGTTTTGTGCATCAGGAGAGTTGTTTAAGACTTTTCATAGCAGAAATGTCTGTATTAACAAAGATCAGAAATAACCCAAATACTACAGAATGGAAAAATACATTTTGGTATAATTTTACTATCTATAATAATACATAGTTCTCTTTATCTTACTTATATATAGTATCTATAATACTCTCTATATATTTCTTTTTTGTAATATATATATATATACATATATGTATATATATCTATATCTATATCTATATATATTATTATTATTATTATTATACTGTATACAGCAAGGATTTTGTAGCCCTGTGATTAGAGCCTCTGTCTGTGTGATGACTGTGTATCCTATGAAGGCTGTGTTACTCTGTAATCTTGGGTTTCTGTGTGCATTTTAAAACCCCAACTGCCAACCTTTAGAACCTATATCTGGTCCCACACTCCCTTTACCACCATGGCAACAGCTTCCTCTTACTGCTCTGCCTATTAGTTTCTGGTACTTGGGGGTTTCCTTTTCTTCTTTCACATTTAGCTTTGAATTTTACATTTTGTGAAGAATGTTATCAAGTATTGCGATGAGTTTTCAGTAGAGGGAAGCTTATCTGCATCAACAGTGGCACAAGAAGCCCCTTTCTGCCATCTGTATACATTCTGCCTGTTCCATGATTCAGTGCTTTGCCAAAACCATATTGCTTTGCCCAGGTTCAGCTGTTGTCTTTGCCAGCAGGCATGAATGGATTCTTCATGAAATCCTTTTAGAATTCTCTTTTATAACTTTGTTCCTCTTGCTCAGAAAGGATATAGAAAAATTCTACAATTTAGAAACGTAATTATTTCTCCTTTTAGACCTAGATCTGTTATTTCCACACCAATTTGTGTGACTTACTGTGATAAAGGCATTTTAAAAAATCTTTTCTTAGGGCAGCTATCCTGGTACATCTGAAGAATCATTTGCAGCTATTCTAAAAGACTGAATGTAGACTTGTGAAAGAGACCAAGAATGATAACAGAGGTATTCTGAAGCCATATGTGCAAAGCTAGAATTTAAGAATGCAGTCGTAAATCTGAACATATGGGCTTTTCTTTCTTTCTTTCCTTCCTTCCTTCCTTTGTTTCTTTCTACCAGGGATTGAACCCAGAGGCACTTAACCACTGAGCCACATCCTCAGCCTTTTTTCTATTTTTTATTTTGAAACAAGGTCTTGCTAAGTTGCTAAAGTCTTCACTAAGTTGCTGAGGTTGGCTTTGCACTTGCGATCCTCCTGCCTCAGCCTTCCCAAATGCTGGAACTACAGGTATGCACACCCATGCCTGGTTGCTTTTAATTTTCTCTCCACTTTTCCCCCTGCTCCTTTTCCTCTTCTCCATTCTCCTTCTCATCTCTCAGTGCATTAACATTTCTTAGAAAAAGCTATACCACACAATTTAGTCAGTCTGGGGAAACATTTTTGAGACATTTTAGAAAAAAATTCCATTTGGTGTGCCAAATTGTCAGAATCCTTCATTCACCTAGCCTGGTATCTTACTTTTTTCTGTAATACATCTTTGTTGTTGCTATTGTTGTTAATGGAACCTAAAAGAATCTGCCTTATCTATCACCTATTACTTGAAATCCATACTAGAATGATCCAAACCAAAGGTTTGCCATCTTTGGTATACAAGGTTCATTTGCCTTGTACCATCTTTGATTTTAGTCTTTGGCCAAGGAAAACTAAAAAGGAAAATGTTCCAGATTGACTGTTTGTAGTTATACACTGCCTTATATTTGACACCTGCAGGCTATTTCTTCATTTAAAACTCCAGATGAGGTATTCTCATGTTATCATCACAAATATAAGAAACAAAATTAACCCAAAGTCCAAGAAATAAAAGTAAAAATATAGCAAGGCATATGATAGTTAAATTTCTCAAAACCAATAACAAAAAGGAAAACATAAAAGCAGTCCAAGGAAAATAAGAGGTAGGATCAAATATAGTGACATAGAGATCTAGATACCAGAAGAGTTCTCATTGGAAGCAATGCAAGTGACAAGACTGAAGCAGCATCTTTAAATGACTGAAGGAAAAGTAGTATAAACCTAGAATTCTGGTAAAAAATAGTTTTTCCCAAATGAAGGCAAAATACAGATATTTTTAGTCAGATTAGATGCAAAGGGATTTATCATGAGAAGACCTACGTGACAAGAAATGCTAAAGAAAGTTTTTCAGATAAAAGGACAATAATACCTGGTGGAAATCTGAATTCATAACCAAGAATAAAGAACTTCAATCCTCCTGCCACAGCCTCCTGAGTCGCTGGAATCACAGACCTGTGCCACCACACCCAGCCACTGTAATTGTCACTTTAAACAAAATAATAATCTAATAGAAAGTTTAATATATTGAGAAAGTATTGTATATGTGTGTAAATGTAACAATAATAGCATAAGAACTGAAAGATGAGAGATGGAAGTATGTGATTATTAGTTTCTCATATTCTGTGTGAAGTGGTATAATATCAACTGAAGGTAAACTGCAATAACATAAAGACATATACAATAAACACCAATGCAATCACTGAAATATTACAAGAGTAATACCTAATAAGAATGAAGAAAATCTAATGAAATCACAAAATGCAAGAAAAGACAAAGAGAACAAAGAACAAATGGGCCAGACACAGTGCTACTCACCTATAATCCCAGCTACCTGGGAGGCTGAGGCAGAAGGAAGACAGTTCAAGAGCAGCTCCAGCAACTTAATGAGACCCTGTCTCAAAATAAAAAATAAAGAAAAAACCTGGGGGTGTAGCTCAGCTCAGTGATAGAAACATTTCTGGATTCAATTCCCAGTACTATAAAGGAAAAGAAAAAAATAACAAGATGAAAAACTTAAATTATATTGATTATTTCATAATGTAACTATCCTAATTAAAAAGCAAAGATTATGAGATTGGATAAAAAGAGACCCAACGATGTGTTGCTTACAAGAAGTATAAAGACACAGGAAGGTTAAAATTTAAAGAATGAGAAAATATTTATTGAATGGTACTCAGCAATTAAAATGATAAACTATGGGTTTACATTATGATGACTCTTGAAATAATTATGTTAAATGAAAAATGGCAGAAAAAATAGAGTACACCCTCTATGTTTTCATTTATCTTATTCTAGGAAATTGAATCTAATGTATAGTGATATTAAATCAATGGTTCCCTAAGTTCCTGTGTCGGGGTGGGAAGGGGCAGAGAGAAAGATTACAAAGATATAGGAAGCAACTTTTGGGATGGTTGGATATACTCACATTATTTTTTCCTATTTCTATATTATTATTTTTCTAAGACACTTGAAGAAACTATGTTTGCCATATCTCGAAATATAATCATGGTTGTGCACAGGCCAAGATTTATGTGTATTTATAACATAAGTGAAAAATGAAAAGATATATACAATCCCATCTGTTATAACCCAAATTATTATCTTCAAATAAGCAAAAGAAAAAATACAATACAAAATTTCTTTCTGGGCATATTTGGCAATATCCATGGCAGTTTTCCTTTTCTAGAAGCAGGGGAGAGCAATTCCCTCCTGTATTTACCTGCATTTATCAAACATCTTTTATGTGACAGGCATTATTTTGGTAGAAACATATATGTGTTAGTTCGTATAACCCACAAAACTTTTAAGGTTGTTAGAATAACTGAAGTCTAGGTCAGTTAGTAACTTTATGACAGTCACCCAGCTAGGATTTGAGACCAGGTCACTATTTTTAACTATAAAATTCTTTTCTTTGTATCATTTATTTTTTTTTGATATTTTTTATTTTTTTATATATATATGGCACTAGAGTATGCACATTGTCTTGATTATTGTAATGGTTTCATGAGTGTATACATATGTCAAAACTTGCAAAATTTCATTCTTTAAATAGATACAGTGTATCATGAGTCAATTGTGACTCAATAAAAGTATAAAAAACTCAGAACATTTTAATCTTCATATTCATGAGGAAATTGATGTTTAGAGGTAATTTTGCTTAGTGCTACACAGGAAAAAATCAATTTGCTTTACATATATTATATTTTTACTCATCCCTGAATTAACAATTTAAGATATGTATTATTTGTATCAATTTACAGAAGAGAAAAATGAGCTTGATAGGATTTAAGTAACTAATTCATGATCACATAATTTGCTGTTAAACTAAGCTGTGACCCATATCTCTCTGATTCCAAAGCTTGCTTGTTACTATTCAGCATCCTGACATCTGTGGACTATAGCTAAGATCACTGAGTTAAGGAAGGAAGGAAGAGAAGGAGAACAGAAGACAGAGAGGATGAAAAGAAGGAAGGAAATCAACACTGAGCCTTGAGAATTCCCTCCAAAGAGACACATGTGGAATTACCCAGAGGAGCATGTCTGGATCCTCCACACACTAGCACCCAGTGAATGATGTTGATGTGTATATGACAGTCTTCTTGGTATTCCTCATGTTGGAAGTAATTTTCCCAGCCTAATTAGAACCCTAGCCTTTCCTTATCATTCTACAAAGTGGGCCAGTGAGAGTGAAGCCTTCTTAATTCAACCTTATAAAAGCAAATAATTTCTAAACTTCATTAATTAAAAATAACTGTTAACATTTATTTAATGCCAGATACTCTCTGAGAACTTTATATATATTGTCTTATTTAACACCCAAAATTCTTAAAAGGAACTTATTGAATATTTTCTTCCATTAAAACATGAGGAAACTGAAGCTTCATGAGATTAAGTTACTTTCCCAAGGTTTTCCAATAAGTCAGCAGAGAAACTAGAAATAACAATTTACATATTTCGAGAATGTGTTTATCCTCTATGCTAAATTACCTTGTAGTATTTCTCTAAAAGAGTTTGTGGTGTTAAATAATTGAAAACATACCAGCAATAATTCATGACAATTCTTGGTGCTTGATCCCTACTAGTGAAGGTAACTTCGTGAACTACAACCCCTAACAATCCATAGATGAGACTTCACAAACCAGAGGAAATACTGCAGGCTCTTTAGGAGGAGGAGATGTGTGACACTAACTTGATTAAGAACAGCCACCTTGGTGAGGGAAGGTGAAATCCCAGGGATACCTTGGGGATTACTGATTTTTATCAGGGTCAGGATGGATTAGGGGAACAGAGCAGATCGACATCATTTCTATAAATGCTTAGAAAAAGATGTCAAAACTTCCCCCTCTTCTCTGAACACTTTTCTGAAGTGAACTGGTCCAGTTCCTCAGATTAGAGAATAATCAGGAGAACTTCTTTCTCCTCTCTCAGAATGACAGAACCCATAGTTTCCTTTCTCTGTTGCTTCAAGAATTGTATTCAATTTACAGAATATTTAAAAAACCCAACCCCTCTACAATAAATAATCAATACTGTCTGTTATAATTTGGATCTGAAATGTTTCCCAAAAGCTCACATGTTAAAGGTTTGGTCACCAACTTGTGGTACTGTCAGGAGGTGGTGGATCTTTTAGGAGGTAAGGCCTAGAGGGAGAAAGTTAGGCCTTTGGGGGAAGTTAGGCCATTGTCCTTGAATGGCATATTAGGACCCTGGCTTCTTCCTTTCTCTTTGGTCATAAAGTAAGCAGATTCTCCCCATTACATGCTGCACATCATAATGTTCTGCCTTTCCACAGACCCAAAAGCAAGGGAACCAGCCAAACACGTACTGAAGCTTCTGCAGCCATGAGCCCAAATAAACCTTTCCTCCTTTTAATTAGTTTATCTCAAGTATTTGTCATAGCAGTAGAAATCTGACTAACACTGTAGGTGATCATATATGTTTTTCACTTATTTATTTTTATTATTATTATTTTTATCATATATTGGGAAAAAAGACAAAAATGCACATATTTTTCAGAACACTAGTGGTTAATTACCAGATATGTGACGGGAAGGAGTCTTTTTTCAAACTTGTATTTTGTTTAGATTTTGTCAGTAGGACTCATTTTCAAAGTAGATTGCACACATTTAAGACAGATAAATGAAGTGGCCTCTTGCTAATACAGATTAATCTTACATTTGTATTTATACCATTCATTTATGATGATGTAGTTGATCAATGTGGCTTCTGTGATGAACATAAATATTTGAAATTGGGCTTCAATGATGCCTCCAGAGACACAAATCACTTCAGCATCTCATGAAATGAGAAGCAAACTTTGGTAGGATGTTGGCAGCACCAATGCAAAATGCCATGTGAGACAGGGTAGAATTGACAGATAGGGCTGAATGATCCTAAGAGAAGAATGGTTCCTGTGGCTGGAGAATGGAGAAAAACCTCCAGGGGTTGGGACTGGAATCAATCTTGGAGGTAAATAAGGGTTTGTTAGTGAAAGAGAGAGATATAGGAGGTGGAAGTCCACCTGAACCATCTGTCCTTCTCTGCCCATTTAGAATTTGTCTCTGATGTGGATGGGGCTTTGGCACTTTGTGCTGTCTGAGCAAAAATCTGTGTATATACAAATGTCTCCTTTGCTGACCCAGAGCTTCTTCAGGTTAGGTCTATATCTCACTTACATGGGTTCAATGTCATCTTCTCTCTTCTCATAGCAGTCAGTGCATGTTTATTTGATACATAAGGTTCCAGATGAGGGAGAGAGGCACAAGGTGTGGAGCAAGAGTTTATCTCTCCCCAGTTTCAAAAGAATCGCTAATTCAGGCCCTGCTCCATAATTCCTAAGCTAAGAAACAATTCCTCAGTGCTGCACTGTGAAGGTCCCGGGGGCTCAACAGGATGCTTGGTTTTGTTTTGGGCCAGCTTGAAAAATAAACAACACAAAGGCACAAACCTCCTGCTTAGACTGTCTGCACAGGTATTTGGAAGTGCATATTTTTATCAATTGATGTGCTGATGCTCTTTCTCTTTTAGCAGTTTCTTTCGTAATCATCCCAGAACCTTCATTAGGCACTTTGCTTTTAACTCTCAAGTTACTACCATATCTCATGTGATTCCAAATGAACTCACCTAATACCGCAGTGCCAGATACTGGGCTAGGTACTAGAGTATCTCAGCATCCATGAGCTGGGGGTTGAAGGCTCATAAGCATTGAGGAAGGTATAAAGTCAGACATAGTTGGTTTAACTACAATAGGGGAGCTGCAAGAAGACAGCGTGGTTAATTGTCAAGTGAATTATGCTGACAAGCGATGCTCTGGGGTTTCAAAGGAGGAAGGTGAGAGTTGTCAGGGAAGGATTTACAGAGAATGTGAAGATGAATTTGGAGGATGGGAAGGCTTTATACCACCCTAAAGTAAGTCAGAGAGTGCACTAGGCAAACTGAGCAAAGGCTTAGAGAAGGGATGCACATTCCATGTTCGTCATGCCATCTGGTTTGACAGAAGGGGAATTTTTTCTTATAGAGATGTGTGTATGTGTGTGTGTGCGTGTGTGTGTGTGTGTGTACACTAGCAGCAATAAAGTAGTGACAATGAACATTTATCGAACACATAATCCTTGTCAACACTGAGCTAAGCACACAATAGTTATGATCTCAATGAAATCTCACAAAACCTATGACATAATCAGGGCTCTGCTAGCCTCTATAGTGGTTTGGGGGAATGAGAAAATGATGACTCCTGGGACAAACACATCTCAGGGGAACATGAATTGGAGTGACTGAGAAAATATGAGCCATGCACCACTCCCCAACTGTACCCGGTGGTGGAAACACCATGACATGACATTTATCAAGTGGAGAGTATGGACCAGGCTCTGAGATTGTGATTCACATGTGCATGGACATTTTTTACTCCTCTTAAATGCTCCATGGCATATGATTGTCCATTTCCCTATTCCTTGCAATTCCATTTTGGAGAAATGAGGGTAAAGCAAGTTGGAGCTAAGCTTTGATTGCTAGGCATGGAAAGTTGACTTTATTTGATAGGCTTATAAGACTTTTACTTCTACAAATCAGTGAATTCCTGGCAAAGCCTTCCTAATTTGCCCTGGTCTCCCACTCCTAGCCCAGAGTACATTCCATATCAGGTACTTACCTCACACCCAGACATGTTTATGTCTTTTATCTTGCTCTTTCCATTTGGAGGTCACCCTCCAGCCTCTTGCTTCTTATAATCACTGGCTTCTCTGGACATTCCCTTTAAGGAATGGAACAAGGAGGTCTCTGGTCATTGTGCACATATGTTCTTCAAAGGCAGGACAGTTTCTCTTGTCTGAGCCCACATATCACTAAGCATATATCTTTGGATTTGGTAGCAGTTATGTGAAACTTTCCCAAGACCCCCACCCCTTCCATTTACTCAAAGCAGTCTACCTCGCTGGTCTACCTGGCTTCTGGCACTTTGTTTCTACTCTAATAAGTTCTATCCATAGCAGAGCCTAGCCTGCACCCCTGTGATGCCCATTTCTGCTGTTTCTTGTCTGCCATTGATCTGCTGTTCCTGGCTTGCCAGCTTCTAGATGCTTTGCATGATGGTTCTTTTGTTCCCTGGTTTGAATCATTGTTGGGTATCAACTGAACTCTACTCATTCAGGCATGAACTCTACTAATTTTGGCTCCTCTCTTCCATGCTTACTTGTACAAGAAGAGCCTTGGCATTTCTTGCTCCTAAACAGGGTTATTGCTCTAGCTGGTCTGCACCTGCATGGCCATGCTTGGGGTTACAGTACTGAAATATCTTTATTGGCTCATAAATGGCCATTGCTCCAAGCTCTTCAAGGCTCCTCTGCCACTAGCCTGCTCTGATCTGACTGCTGAGATCTCCTGAACTTGCTCCAAATCCAGCAACTCAAGTATTAATGCTTAGCATAACAGGAGACCACAGGTCCTGCCTTAACCATAAAACTCTTTCAGTTCTGATTGGGCTAAACAAATTGTTCAATATTTCGAATTTCACTCTTGTCTCTAGGTCAACAAAAGCCCAGCCTTCCTTTGAATTAGCCACTTTCATTGAAATATAATGAACATTTTCATTAGAGGAAAAGACTTCCAAATGATGGGAACCATCCATCATTTATTAAGCTCTAATTCTGTATCAGGTACTTTGCTGAGCACTATACTAGAAACACTTTAACTTATGCACAAGTTTTTGTGAGGTTTATAATAATATTTCACCTATTTTGTACTTGAGGAAATAAAAAAGCTCATAGATCTTGCTCCATACTAGGAAGTAGCAAAATTGACATTTGAACCCAGGCCTTTCAGGCTAGCAAGCCCATTTGCTGGGCCTTGAAGATCATCCCCATTTCAGTCATTTTCTGTTCCTTCAAACTCAGGTGACCTCAAGGAATGCCTTTTCCAGTCACATTATTTCCCTAGTAGACATCTTTGAGTTCTGCTAAGTACACTCTGGATTGATGGAACTCTTTAGATCACATCTCACGATGGTTTTGAGCTTTGGCTGAGTAGCAACTTATCTCAGTAACATAATTACATCCATTTGGAGCACCTATTTGTAGCAGATTATTTAACATAGCATCCAATAAATCATGCCTTCTTATGTCTGTACCCCTTTGCAAACTTGGCTGCTTAACCCATCCAGAGCTGGGTTTTATTTCCCTACCCTTGAATCTGGACTTAACCTGTGACTTGATTTTATCAAGAGAACATAGTGGAGTGATGTTCTGAAACCTTCCAGCCCAGTCCTTAAAAGATCTTATAACTTCTGCTTTTGCTCTCAAAAGCCAGCCTCTACATAAAGAAATCTAGGCAATTCTGCTTCAGAGAGGTTATCTGGCAAGGGAGGCCACCTAGAGGATTAGGCACC
Source organism: Marmota marmota marmota (assembly GCF_001458135.2). Lineage (NCBI taxonomy): Eukaryota > Metazoa > Chordata > Mammalia > Rodentia > Sciuridae > Marmota > Marmota marmota. The sequence goes on from NW_026000221.1 coordinate 3,465,490, forward strand.
CAGCCTCTGCCAACACCAAGCTCTCAGACAAGTAACAAGGTGCCCTTAGTCCTCTCTTGCTTACTTAATCATCTCAGCTGACTCCAAGTGTGGTAAACACATGCCATCTACACTGAACCTGTCCAACTCACAGAATCAGGAGCAAAGTAAGAGTTTGGGGTGCTGTGTAATATAGTATATACAAAGAGAGAGGTTAACTTTATTAAAAGTTAAGATCTAAAAAATAATTTATAATCGTCAATAACCTTTTAGATTATAGATTGACTTAACAACAATTTGATTCTTTGTTCTTGACTGAGGGTTAAACAATTTGTTGCACAGAGACATGTTATGAATTCAAAGGAAATCAAAGAAAACCCTTCATCTAAGGAAATTATTATTGAAATAAACCTTTGGTATCCAACATCTTCCCAAAGTCAGCAAGTAAGCAGAATAAAGAATGTCCTTGAGAAAAATCTACAAATGATTTTTTATCTAGACATTTCTTTGAAAATTTCTCTTAATTATGTCTAGGGAACAAAGTCAGAGGAACACAGAGATGGGTGGTGAGCATGTTGCAAGATGAAAATGTAAATGTAAATCCCACAAAATAGGCACTATTTCCTATTAACTTCCTTTCAAAAAGTATTTGGAAACATTATAGATAATCATATATGTCTACATATGTGTGTGTATATATATGTATACATATATTCCATATATAATATATATATATATACCATATATAATATATATATATATATATATAATATGGAGTCATGAAGAGCAAAGTGAGTCCCTTCCTCCTGGGAACAGCTCAAATGCTGAAGATGATTTCATATCATATACATATCATATACATGTACTCCTATATTTAAATTTAGCAAGAACTTATCAAGTGGTAAGCATGCTCCAAAGCATGTCTGTCTTCTACACAGCATTAAAACAATAGTGAACCTCAAAGTTCTTCAGAACTCCTAAAGAGTTCTAATATTTTATGACTCTGATTTCTGGCATGCCAGTTTTTTTTATGGTCTCCATATATATGAGTGAATGAAGAAATGAATGAATGTCTGACCGAAGAAGATGAAGGAAAGAGGCCTAAAGGAAGGAGAATGAGAAGAATCAATGTTGGAGGGATGGGGAGGGTGAATCTAAAAACAAAGTAGTTCATCTCAGGGCATGGACATTGACTGAAACTTCCTCAGTTAGAAAAGTTGTTCTCTACCAGGAAGAGCTTCCATATCTTAGAGATTTCTCAGGCTTGGAGGCAAACTGAGCTCAGATGAATACATAGGCTAGTCAAAATGAAGCATGACTGTTAGTTGTCCTAGTAGTGTATGGCGTACAGACAATCCTGCTATGGGAAATGCAGTCCTGGCCTCTGTCCTAGACAGATTACCCTTGTGGTTGTATGTCCAGTCATAGTCAGTGGACAGGAACAGGAACAAAGAGATGAGAAGTGAGTACCTTCAAAAGACCCTGGAACATTCTTGGCATGAAGTGTTGAAGTATCTGGGATGTTTAGTCTTTAAATAAGAATTACAGGGAATTAATAATCATCTTCAGTATTTGAGCTATTCACAGGAGGAAGGGACTCACTTTGCTCTTCATGACTCCAGAAGAAGGCCACCAAGCAGAAGTTCTATGTCTATAGGATATAAAAGTGATTCTGAATAAAAGCTCTTTGTGGAGTAGTGGCTCAAGATCCCAGGAAGACTCAGTTCTGGAGAGTTGTATTTCTTTCAGTTACTGTAGGACTTAAAGAAGTGTGGCTTTAGAGAAGATCAAAGGATAGAGATGTGAGCGGGGTTGGAAGATATCTTGACCATGGGTATTCAGAGAAGAAATTTTGGAGCAGGATGGCCTGGGTTAGACTCCCAGCTTTATTTTGGGCAAATTACTTAGCCTCTCCATGACTCAGTTTTCTTATCCATAAGATGGGAATAGTAATAGTAACCACCACTTGGGAATTGTTTGAGGATTAAATGAGCTAACTCTTAGGGCAGTGTTGGTATATGGAGAGTGCTCTAAAAGTGTTAGTTGTGATTCTATTATTCCTACAAGAAGGACAGGAATCGTCAGCTTGGCAGTCAGGTTGCCCTCTCTCCTTCATGAGGACATGGTGCGTCACAGATTCACAGATCATACAACTCTTTCACGTGGAGCAACTGATGTACTATTGGTAGGGTGGATATTGCAATCTCCAGATGAGAAGACAATGACTTAGCAAGTGAAGTGGGAAAGAGTCCTGGCCTGACTTGAGTCTTGACCAAGTCTAGCAGTCATTTGCCTGCACTAAATTGCCCCTTTGGCAATTTAGTTGGGCAACAATAACCTAAGGATGATTCTGAATAAATGAGTATATTTAGCTTTCAAAAGCATAGCTATCTTGCCAGGTGTGTGCATACCCGTAATCCCAGTGGCTCAGGAGGTTGAGACAGGAGCATCATGAATTCAAAGCCAGCCTCAGTAACTTAGTGAGGCACTAAGCAACCCAGTGAGACCCTGTCTCTGAATAAAATACAAAAAAGGGTTGGGAGTGTGACTCAGTGGTTAAGCACCCCTGAGTTAAAAAAAAGCATAGCCATCTTGCTCTCCATGCTGAATCTGAGGAACAATATATCTGTGAATTATATTTCCATATTTTCTCTTTAAAAGTAAATAGTTGGGGATAGGAATGTAGCTTAGTGGTAGAACACATGCTTAGCATATGCAAAGCTGTGAGTTCAACCCCCATTATCAATAAACAAAAAGAAAAGAAAATAATTAAACTGATAAAGGAGGTTACTTCTGGTTCACGAATTCTCTTTTTGCTATAAAATTTTCATGCCACGTCCTTCAGCTGTGATGATTGAAAGTCAAATTATGAGCCTCAGGGCAAATGCAATATGAATTTTCAAAGAGCCTTCCTGAAATTATAACCAGTTTCCCCATATTAACCTCCATGGATTTATCTCAGTGCAAGAGTTGATCATACAAAACAGGTGATGAAGTGATAAATATGTTTCCAGGTTTTTCACTTGCAGATTTAATGAGGTCAGAGCCACAGATGCCAGGAAAGATGCTCAGTTCTTGTGACATTCCAGCCCCTCGTATTATTCTACCTGAACCGAGGAGCCTTTGAGGGTGGCAGGCACTTCAGGGGAGAGAGCCTTCCCATCTCACAGTGAGAAAGTGGGCCCCAAATACCAGGACTACTGATCCTTAGAAGATTCCATTTTTTTCTATGATGTGATTAAATGAGATAATATATGTAAAGCATTGGAAAGTGTCTGACCCCTGGTCACTTCTTAGGAGAGGCTTTAAAATAAAAGTTATGCAGAAAAGCCAAGAATACTCTTTTGGTTGATTTTACCACCTTTAAAGCTTTTCCAGTGAGTTTTGCTTCCTTTGTATTATTTACCCAAATTCCATTTAATAATCAATTATGGTATTTATTCCTTGAAATTCCAAGAACTGTAAGCAAAAATCAGTCACCTTTCACATGCTTTATTTTAAACTAACATTTTACTAAGGACATAGTAAGAATGAAACAAATGTAATAATTGGTTTCAAAATGCTCAAATCAGAAAGAGTTAACAGAGGTAGTGGGATACCATTTCTATGTATTTAGTTATTCTGAATTCCTACTTCTTCTTCATCTTTTTAATCCTATAGCTTATTCTCTGTTCAAACTAGATCTTGAGGCATTTTTTTTTTTTTTGTGTGTGTGTATGCCTCTGGGAAGGGTTGTTATGGGAGAATACAGAAAGATATAAGTCAAGCCCTGGCTTTTGAGTTTCTAAATATGTTTGAAAACTTGAGGAGCAGACAGTAGTTTGAAAGAACGTTTTTGGATTTGAAGAGCATAGAAATTTAGATTCCCAAAGTCTTTGCTTTGAAAGAATTAGATCAATCAGAAGTGTTTTCCCTCCTGTTTCATAACAGGTAAAGATTTTCTGGGCTGATGGCAGAGAGCAAGAAAGGAAACAATAGAAATAATTTGGGGTGCTGTTCCCCTACTACAGGTCCCCTGACACTCAGAACTGAGTGCTCAGAGAGAATGTGAGGATGTGTAGGGAATTGAGAGCTTATCCTGGCAGGTTGGGGACAACCTGGAGCAGAGAGTATCTGTCCTTAACTTTCTAGAGATGGTATGTGGAGTGTCTAGGATAGATAGCTTTGAGAAACCTTTTTAGAGCTCAGCTTTGCATAGAGAATAGGAAATGATTCCCATGCACCAAAGAAAAAGAGAGGAGAACTCAAGATAGTATTGAATTATGAGAGGAAGATCATGGGGCTAAGACCACTATTAATTTATAATAGAGAGCCAGAGGGAATGGGCTGCATCTCGTCATTCCAGCATGAACTAATAATGACAACCGAAGGGTAACTGCGCCATCCATACCTTTCCCACCCCTGATTACGCTATAACACCAAGAACCCAGAGCCCATACTCAAACTGGGGAAGGTCTAGGGACTGGGAGTAGGCTTGAGTTGGTTAAAAAGATCTTAACTGTCCTAAATGGTGTTAGAATGACTGAGATTATTATTTGGGAGGTCAAATGGAAATTAAGTCCAATTATTTAGTAATAAAGGAAAGGTTCTTTGTGTGTATGTTTGTGTGTGTGTGTGTGTGCACGCACACACACACACACACACAACTAAATTGTAGGCTGAGACACTTACCTATCACACAGGTCATTCAAGTTCAGTGTGACATGGGCCATGATGGGAAAAGGACAGAGCCTTCCGAAGCTCATAAGAGGTCACCTGATCCAGTCAGGAGTGGGAAAGTATATCAGGAAAGGCTCTCAGAGAAAGCAATGCTTGAAGGAAAAACTAAAGGAGTGAGAAGCTAGGAAAGGGTATTCGATACTGAGTAAATGGTCACACAAAGGTGCAAAGTGTGAAACCTACTATTTTGTGGGGAGGGGAAAATGTAGCTGAAGAGTGATAGTTAAAGTTACATGTACTGGGGACAGGAGGGGACCAGGTTATGAAAGTCTTGCATATTATGTTCCTGTGGGGAGAAGAACACTCCACTGTAGATGTGAAACTGAGTATCTCTGTACCCCACAGGTGGAGGCAGTGGATAATGTGAATTACCAGTTTCTAAGGTTGGTAGCATGAGCAGTCATCATCCAACACATAGAGGTCAGTCATAAGCTTTTTTTAATGTTTATTTTTTTAATTTTAGTTGGACACAATATCTTTATTTTTATGTGGTGCTGAGGATCGAACCCAGCACCCCGCACATGCCAGGCGAGTGCACTATCGCTTGAGCCACATCCCCAGCCCAGTCATAAGGTTTTGAACAATTTGTTCCTGCCTTGTGCTGATTTCCTGATGTGCAATAAGTCACTTAGCCATTATAACAGTTCTGTGAGGTGGGCGTGTATTTATTTTCTATTTTTCCGATGAAGAAATCAAGGTTCAGAGAGGCTAAGCAACTTGTTTGATGTCATAGAATGAGTACATGGGTATTACGCAGGGGGACAGCACCTTGCCAGGGAATTCTTGCCTGCTTGGAGGTATAAGCCTCCTAAGAAATTAAAACCTAGAATAATTAGTGAAAACGAAAGACAAAGTCAGAAAGATATCTTCAAAAAGTTGGAGCCCCTGATAGGTCCACTTGAGAGAGGAGCTGGAGCTAGACAACTAGAAAATGGCTCCTCTGATTTATTTAAGGGGGTATGGCAAAGGCAAGGATAAAGTTTCAGGGGTGGAGTCTTGCTTCATGATATCTTGCAGTCAGCAGGTTGATTGGCATCTTGGCAGGTCACTCCCATCTCAGAGGGTCTGTGCTGCTACAGCAGGTCACCCCACCTCCAGTGATGTGTGGGACCTTTGGCAGAGCTTGAATAGGGCTCCCAATGTGTCTGGGCAGTCAACCAGAGGAAATGTCCCCTGGAAGTTCCCGACACCAGATTCTCCTACTCACTAGGCTGCCATGTGCAATATAGCCCCCACGCAGCCCACAAATGGCTCTCAACACATGGGAAGGCTGGGAACACAGCCTGATTTTCCTAGTTTCAAAGTCCTTCCCCTTAACTTTAAACCACTTAACCCTGGAACATTCAGTGAGAGTAAGCAAAGGATTGAGGTGTCAGCTTCAGGGAAGAGGAGACAGCTAAACTTGCAACCCAGCAATGATTTCATTTGCTGAGAGGTTATTTGTGAAGTCTTCTTCCCATGCACTTGGGGACTCCTATTCCAGAGAAATGACCTGACCTAACATAAACAGCCCCAAATGGCCACCCCAGTGAGGTGGACTGTGGGATTGAGCTGGATTCATCACAAACATACCATGCGGAGGGGGCCAGTTGCATGGAAGCTGCTATTCTACCCTGTCTTATTATCCTCAGGAAGTCTCTGTGAAGATTCTCACGGTAGACCTGCTTAAAGAAGAGTAGGTGTTATGATTCAGATATTAAGTGTCCCCCAAAACCTCATGTGTGAAACAATGCAAGAAAGTTTGGAAGTGAAATGTTTGGGTATGACAGCCTTAACCTACTCAGTGAATTAATCCCCCTTTAGGGATTAACTGAGTGGTAACTAAAGGCAGGCAGGATGTGGCTGGAGGAGGTGGGTCACTGGGGGAGTGGTTTGGGGGTATATATTTTGTCTGTGGTGAGGAGAGATTCTGTCTCTTTCTGCTTCATGTTACCATGTTTCTAGCTGCTTTCCTCCACCACACCCTTCTGCCATGATGTTCTGCCTCACCTCAAGTGGGGCCAGTCTTCTATGGATGGAAATCTCTGAAACTGAGAATCCCTAAATAAACTTTCCTCCTTAAAATTGTTCTTATCAGTCTTTTGTTCACAGCAGCAAAAAAGCTAACTTTTTTGTTAGTCCACAGAAGAAGCAAAGGTTATACAAGAGTGAGCAGAGGGTGCAAGCAGACTCAGGGACACGTTTCTCAGCCCAGAGCCCACAACAGGTGTGGAAGCCCTGAGGAGGGCATTTGCTAATAGTGAAGGTCACTTAAGGAGAGAGGCCGGCATGATGCAGAGCAACGGAGTCCTCCCTGATTGCTGAACTTGCAAAGTCAGACCAATGTTCCGGGGAGAAGTTTTAATACAGGTCCTGACCTTGGAGCAGATTCATTTATTTATGTAAATTATCTCTGAAGCATTATTTGCATTGGGCAGTCTATGCTTTAGTCAGGTGTACTACTGAGAATTCTTGGGCAGTTGTAATGAAGCTAGTAAGATATGGGGTGAGTTGGGGGTGGGGCAGAAAAAATACAGGATGCTTAGAAGTTGGATCTGCAGAGCCAAGGGAGAAACAGGCTCATGCTCAGATGTGTTGAAGCAGGGGTCAGGAACTTATAGACATAGAAGTGAGAGGCTTAGGCCTTTGCCCCTGCTCTGCCACTAACTAGCTATGGGCACCTGGGCATGGGACTTCTCCTTTCTGCGTCAGAGTTTCACACTTATAAAATTATTAATAGTGTTTGATGGTTGTTGTGAAGAGTATATGAAATGAAATGTAAGTTGCTCAGAATAGACCCTACATTCGGTTACTCCTGTGATTCATGTTAGTTCCTATTTCTGTTATAACCACTCCATATGATATTTACTATTCTACACAGTTGTAGAGTAGGTTGGGAATCATCTTGCCTGCTGTCCTGGCCTGAGCTTCTTCTCTCAGCTGCCCCCAGAGTCAGAGGTGGTGTTTTCCTCTACAGAAGAGGGCTGGCCAGACAGGGAATGGATTCTGGAGACCTAGGATTCTCTTGGTCATCTGGAAATGAGGACAGAAAATGTGCAAGGGAGCAGATTATTTAATCAGAAATGACATTACTGACTGCCCATAGACACACCATTAGGGACTTTTGCTATTCATTCTGCAGGAGAATCTTGCCAGAGACTCAAGGAACCAGGTACAGTCTGATCAGCTGTGTGGCTTCTTCTCAATCTGCCCCACACAGAGTTATGAGCCACAACCCCTGAGTTCTGAGGGACTTAGCAGGGAGGCAGGCACTAAGCAAGGGTCTTAGATAAAAATTGCAAGGGGTGGTCACAAACTTGGGTTTGGGAGTCAGAATAGTGAAGAGCCAAGGGCAGGGGCTCAATCTCCAGTTAGATCTGGATTGAGATCCTGACTTTGCCATTTATCAACCATGTGATTTGGGTGAGTTACTTTTCTTCTCTGAGTCTGTTTTCCTGGCTGTAAACCAGAGATATTTTAAACTGCCTGCCTTTTGGAACTTTTGTGAGTATAGTGCTTGGCAAATATAAATGCATATTAGATGGTTCTTAAAATGATAAAATCACTTAACAAATACTTATGTGATGATGCTTATTATGCACCAGGCACTATTCTAAGCAATTTTCAGGCATTACTTCATTTAATCTTCCGGAGGTAGAAATTATGCACAGAAGGGTGAAATAACTTGTTTGGAATCTCACAGCTAGCTGGTGGGTTCAAACACAGGCAGCCTGGCCCCACACTAGACTTAAGACCATTATGACATGCCATAAAGGACAATTCCCAGGAACCACAATGGTATCAATAGGAACTATAATTCAGGAGGCCCTCCCAACCCCACCACCACCTAGTAAGTCACTAGCACTTAACAGGGGCAAGATCTTCTGTTCCTTAGGGACATAATTAATCTGCACATCTAGCAACCACATAGATGATGCCCTGCAGGTCTAGCTTTTCCTGCCCCTAATTTCCCTTTAAGAAGCCATTTTTCTTGAGTGGTTCAGAAAACAGAGCCCCATGGGCTTGGTTTGAGCATTTCACTTTATTTTCAAGCTCATTTGCTTGTGGCTGGCCAGATGGAGACTGCCAGGGCCCCTCCTCCACAGTTAGAGCTCTTCTGGGTCTAGAACAGTGAGAAACCCCAAATCTGTAGAACAAAGCTCACCTTGGTTCCAGAAACCAAGTGTCTGCTTTGTTCTTGAAGTAAGTACTCACTTCCATGGTCACATACCTCCCTGTGCACACATTATCCTCATCATGACACTTAGCAGAGCAGGAAGAAATGATCTGCTTGTGTGAGTGAAATGAGGTGGAGAATTTCTTGCAAGAAAAGCAGTCAAAATGAAAAAAAGAACCAGGCTTCTGGGCAGAGAGGGAGAACTGGGCTATGAAGTTGCTGGTACAGCCCAGGAGGAGGCTTGGTCCCAGTAACATTCTGGGTACAGAACTAGTGCTGTCAGTTCAGGGAAGAGAGGAGGAAGCAGATTTCTTGTAAGTAGGTTTCTTCGGAGACAAATTTGAGTGAGAGGGTGCCTCAGAGCCTTGGCAGGAAGCAGGATGGAGATTTAAGAAAAGGGGATTAAAGAGAAAAATGTGGGTGATGAATTGGCTCCCCTTTGATATTTTTTGAGAGAGATAAATAGAGATAAGAATTGTGGTTCAACTTGTAGCTGAATTTATACTCAATCCAGACAGAGCTCAACGGGGTCCTAAGATTTATGCTGGATATGGCTTTTTTTTTTATTACATTGTGCATTTCCAGAGAACAGGACCTGTGTCTCTTCCATCTCCATATCTTCTGTGCTTGGGGGCCAGCACAGAGTGGCACACATTTATTGGGTTGAGTAATGGTGATCAACTCATCCTGGTTTATCTGTCACTGTCCTGGATTTGGAACTGGAAGTCCCACATACCCCAAAGCCCTGAGTCCCAGGCAAACTGGAGAAGTTGGCATCCTAAACTGAACCTCTAATCCTGACTTTCTTTCTTGCCCTTAATAATCAAGTGGTTGAGAGAGAATAAGTAGGCAGCAGTGGAAATCCAGTCCCACCTCTGGTCAAACCCTCTGATGGAGTCTGTTGGAGGCATCATCAGTGGGATGCTGTCTTCTGCCTGCTGGGCTCATTCTCACTGGTGATAAATGTATAGTGATGCCATTTCAGGTGCCAGGCCAGCTAGGGGATCTCTTTTAAAGCTTTTGTTATATTTGGCATAGATCTGGCAGCTGGTGGGTACTCATCACTACTCCCTCGAATATGAGTTAGAGGTTCATAAAAATGGCTCCTCCATTCTAAAAGAAATTGGCTCCATCTCAGTGTGACAGAAAACAAATTCTTTTCAATATCAGGGTGTTAAGGGAAAAAGAAATAAAACTTTCCTAATCCAAGATACAATATTTATTGGATGTCTCAGAACCAAAACCAAACCAAAACAGAATTTAAATTCCAATCTGGTGGGTTATCTCTTCTATCCAAGGTCTTAGGGAGGATTCACAAATGGATCTGATCCAAAGGACATGATTCTTCTATTAAGAAAGTAACTATTTACCAGGGGATAGAAAACAAGAGTGTAAATAAACATATAAGACAGGATTATTAAATGCTACAGGATCTACTCTGATGAATGCTTATGTAGATTTACAGAAGGATGGATTCAGACTTCATTGGAATATGAGGACTAAATTATTCTTGAAGGATGGGTAAGAATGATCCAAAAAGAGTTTGGAGTCCTAGAGTTTATTCTAGACAAGGGAGTCCATAGAGAAAGCCATAAAGACAAGAGACAAGGGAGATCAGTTCAGTGACAGCATGGTATTCTTGAACTAAAAAGAGGCTCAAAAGATGTTGGGACCAGATGGGTAAAAGTCTCATCTACCGATCAGGCCAAGATGCTTGGCATGTGACAGGGAAGCACAGAAGATGGTAGGGAAGGAGAGAGCTGGTAGATCAAGTTCTCTGGCCTTCTGAGACCATTAACATACAGTAGAAAGAGGACCAAAATTAAGGGTTAGTGGGAGGAGAGACTGATAGGGCATTTGTCTTCCAAAACTAACTTCATCATAAATGTCCATAAATGTCTTTTGGATTGGCCTTCCAATCCAAATGGACCCAAGTCTGAAGTTTCTCTCCTCTCCACTACTCTATTTCTATGGACATTTCTTTGCAAAGCTTGATAATGACATTGCTTTGCACTCAGGAACATGCCCAAACAGCTAATGCCCTTTGGATTTTACTTCACCTTTGACTTGCCTTATATCCTGCAATTTCTTTTTGTTCTTTTGCCATGGTCAATTTTTTGTTCAATTAAATTTTTAGCTTCTCAAACCCACTCTGCTTTTCTCAATTCTGGGCCTTGGAACACACTGTTTCTTTATCTACCCTTCCTTCTTCCTTTCTTTATGGGCTGACTTGTCTCCCAGGGTAAGAGCTTTCCCACTGTCAGGTTTCCCCAACTACCTCTGCCATTAAGAACAGACCTGCTGCCATGTATCCCCTAAAATTCTGGGGCTATCCAGTCACAGCCTATTTGCATGCTTGACTCTGTACTGAGAGATCCCTGAGGACCTGAACCTTATGTGAGATGCTCTCCTCTAAGTGAGCCAAGTGGGTGGGATAGGAGCCCCATGTGAATGACAGGGCAACTTTAGAACATGTCATCTCTCAGAAGTCTGTTGAATCACCTGGAAATGAGTTTGCCAAAGATGATTATGAATTGAAGAGAAGCCTTGGCTGAGCAGGTGCTACAAATGGATGACAAAGATGTGAAGACAGAACAGCCAATATATCAGAGGGAGCTTAGAGTCCCCAAATCAGATTATGAGCAGATACAAGATTAAAAGCTCCCTTGACGTCTGTCTTCAGGCTAGCCCACTATTATTCTTTCATTTTATGGTGATGGAAGCAGCAAGCCTTATTTATGGGCCCTTTTCTTATTGTAGAAACATGCTATTTTTTTTTCCAGTTTTCCTTCTCTAGGTGCAAGCTAGAAACTGCCCAGCCCAGTTTTAGAGGAAAGAAAGCAATTACATAGAAGGTCTTGTGTAGAAGAGAACATCAAAGAGCCAGAATCCCTGATTCTTAAACCTGGCTCTGTATCAACCTCTGACCTTGAGTTGTTTTGTCTGTGTTAATAAATATCACTTACCCTATGTAGTATATGCTTTATCTCATTTATTATTAAAAAATATTGACAAGTAAATTCTTCTCACTTCACAAATGATGAACCAATAATCAAGTAACTCCAATCAGGGTTTGAACCCACCGTCACACAAATAGTATGAGTTCAAACTCAAATCCACTGGAGCCTTCACACAATATTTCTCCATCTGTTAAATAAGATCTCATTTAGCTCTGTCATTCTTAGATGCACGGAGACAAACAAATCATTCATAGTTTTACCAGTATTCACAGATGGAAAGCCTGTCAGAAAGTACTCTATACACGCATTTTGAATTAGATATTTAGTGGTAAAGGTCTTGGGATAACACGTATATTTATTCTAAGCACATCCAACATATAATTGTTGAGCTTATCATTACTCTGCCTGATGAAACAGGAATCAGCTGTGTGGTTCTGAGATGTCTTAATGAAGTCACTCTGTAGACACATTGTAAATAAAAAGGCAGCACATGGGGAAAGAGAGTAAAATTCTTCAAAGATGATGAAAGGCAATCTCTTCCCCACTCTCCAAAAAAGGAGTAATCTTCTGGATGAAAAAACTCTTCCTCCAGAGATCACTGGGGATTCCCAAGGCTGCATCAATGCCAAGCAAGTCGGTAACACTCAGGATTTTGATGGCATCCTGAAAACCTAAAAGGAGTACTCTTAACTCTAAAGCCCAAGAGCATGTGGTGATTAAGGCCCAGATTCTGCAGTCAAACAAAGGGGTTCAGATCTCAGATTCTCTGTTTTGTTCTAGGACAAGGGTAATTAACATTTCTGAACCTAGACCTTTCAGTGTTTGTTGAATGACATAAACTCCTTTTCAGGATAATGTTTCATAAGATTAAAATAAAATCTGTAAGGTTTAATAGGAAGCCAATTACATTAACTATGAGAATATATAAAATAACAAATTTGTGATACGGTAATTATATATGGTATTATGTATTTATTAATGCTTATATGTGATTTCTATTGGTAAAATTGTTACTACTGTTAATTCATCTGTGTGTCATTACTTGCATTCCTAATTAAAATGTATGCTAAATTTCAGCAAAAGGTTGATGTCACTATTTTTTCCTCTTCTGAATTTTATCTATAGACTCCTTGGTCCACTGTATCACAGGCCTGAAAGTCTGTCAACAATATTTTTTAGATTCTTTTCAGCATGGATCTGGCTTAGGTACTTCCACTTGGAAAATGTTTGGGCACTTGGGTGCAGGAAGAAAAAACATCATCCAGCCCTGGCAGCAGAGGCAGCTCTACCAGTGGCACAAGGGATCAAGGGTCAGGAGCTGGATGGACAGGGTAATTCCCTGCAGTTCTTCATCTTTGGATCATACTGTGACTCCCCTCTTCTCCTCAAGCTCTGCCAACAGTCTTATAGGTTGATCCTAAGTGTTTACCCTCTGTGCTTGAAGTGTCTAGGATGGTTCCTTCTTTTCAGATTGAATTATGACTAAAAAAACAATCTCACTAATTCTGATACTGAGGTAATTAAAGGAGCTATCTCATTTGTATACTACTTAGCTCAAAGGTTTGTTGTGAAAACTTAATGGCACTATATATACAAAGTATTTGGCACATGGTAAAATCTCTTCTGGTCTTAGCCAGGAAATTTTAACCTGATCAATTATATTTACTTTAGGATGACATTTCAAAGAAAGTGGATTTACTAGGATCTGTTATCTACAATTAATATGGGAGTCTGATCTGGCTTGAAGTATCCCTTTGATACAATTAAATAGGATCATCTGTTTATAAGGGTGGTTTTATAAAATAATAAAAATGTCTTTGGAAAAAATAAGCAAAGCTATTGTGATTGGTATTAGTCAATTACTTTTGCTAATCTCAAGTGTGTTTTCTTGAGCAGTTATGCTGTAATACCCCATGATCAGCCTACACTCCAGAAGAACTGTATATTACTGACTCTGTTTTCAAATCCCCTTAGAAATAAGCCATTGTGGATGATCTCTCATTCCATTTTCAGTAGAGATAAACAATATTACACATCAAGGCAAATCAAATTCATCAAACTCAGAAGAGAATATTTTACTAGACTGTGAAGAAGCTGTGAAGCATCTAAATTAAATTATTTGGATAATTCTACCAATTTCCAAAATTTTTCTATGGTAAAATGTTTGTCAGAAAAAAAGTTAGTGAATGTTTGGGGATACCGTGCCTACAGAGATCTATGAAGTGAAGGAAGGAAGGGAGCCCCTTGAACGAAAGATGTTGCAGTTATAAAAAAAAATTGGTCAGGGCTAAGATAGAGTGAGACCTGAGGAGACAATGATTCTCCATTAAAAAAGACTCTCTAGAATTTTTGATTTATTAAGAAGTAAAGAAAGCAAAGGAGAGTGTCAAATGATGCACTCTACCCAGTGCTCATCTATCCAGAATAGAAGCAGCCCTTAGTAATGGATTTGGAATATCCTGGTCCCACTGATAAAACCTTCCCTATTTAATTGAGACAGAGGCACCAAGCCTTATTGGGAGATGCCATTTTAATACTGGATGCATCCTAATATACAGACCCAATAACACTGTGATTATGAGATGGCTCTCGCATGTGGACTTGCCTAGAGAGTCAAGATAGGATAATAAGGTAATATCAACCACAATGCTAATATTTATTGTGTGCTCCCAGTAGGCCATAAATCATCCTAATATATGATCATGCTTAATATGATAACCCTATGGGGAAGGTTTTATTAATATCTCTATTTCACAGGTGATGAAACTGAGGCAAAGAGAGGTTATATAATGAAACTAAAGTCTAAGAGTTTGTGATTAGTTGGGATAATAAAGGGAATCCCTGTGGGCCTAGTTTCTTTTTCTTCCATCCCTAGATGTACTTCCAGGTTTTAATCTTGCTTTACTAGTTTTCATGCTTTAGCATGTGTGCTGACACTGTATCACCAAATTTGAGTGATGACAGCTGATTTTTCTTTCTTGAAATACAGATTACATTTCCAGTTGGCTGCTTCAAAAATCCATTTAGTTAGTGAAATTGATGAGTAGAGGAAGCTCATGCAGGCTGTTTTTTGAAATTTCCTTATCTGCAGCTCCAAAAGCAAAGCCAACAGGCTTATTTTTGTCTCTAATTAAGGTTTGCTTTTATCTATTTCACGTGACCACCTCTGGCCATGATTTGCCATAGATGATGTCACCTCTTTTATAGGACAACCTTTCACCCTGGTATCCAGGAGCCTGTGAAACCAGAGAGGCTTGTCTTTGGAGCTGCCCCACATTCTCAGTACACTCCTGTTGTGACAAGGGCTTTAGGCCTGGTGGTTCCAAGGATGAGTAGCTCTGTAATTTAGCCCCCATTCAGAGTCTCCAGTTCCTGAAGATGCTGTTCATTGGGGGCAGGTTGGGCTGGGGAATGAAATCAAACAAGAATGAGGAATGATGGTACCCACAACCAAACCTATTTGCTATAAGTTATTTTTTAAAGAGTTAGAAAGCTCAATTTAATTGTATTGTCTCTTTCCCAAAGTTTAGAAATGATATTGTTCCAAGTCAATTTAGAGGACTGGCAAACATGCCACAAACAAGGGAAGGACAATGCCTTGGTGACAGACCTGCCACAAGTAATGACACTTGTTCCTAACTCTTCTGAAAAGACTGGCATGGCTTAACATCCAGATGAGGAAATGTGAATGAGGGATGAGATAAAAGGGGCCAAAAGAATGAAAGAGAAAACACTGCACGTCTGCCCATGTAGCCTAAAGCCTGCGGAAGCTGCCTTATCACAGTAGCTCTCCTGTGATACAAACCTCTGAATTCCCAACAGGTTTCAAATTCCACTTACATTAAATCAGCTTCTACTAAACAGAACTCCATGGCCACCAAATAAGACAGAGGGTCCTTATGTGTGCATAGTTATGCAATTTTATCCCCCATAAATATTTCAAATAATTTGCCCACACAGGGCAAGGTCCATGCTCCTGAGATTTAGACTCAATTTTTAGACATTCAAGCCTTTTGTCTATCACCATTCTGACATGTTTTTAATGTCGGTATGCATTTCAGTAGACTGGAAAATGCTCATCTTGTAGCTCAGAATCAGAAATGGAGCACAAAGCAATGAGATTTTTTTTTTTTTGAGTGATACTGTGGCTGTGTAATTTTGAAGAAGCTTATATTCATATCAGACAAGTACATCATATTTTTGGAGATAGTTTCACTTTTCATTAGCATGTTTTCTTTTTAGGTAACTGAAAGTGAAAACAAGTTAGTAAAAAAATATCTATTAGCTTGGGTATTGGAAGCAATCGGTATCTGGCTAGAAAAGATATTTGGAAGGGAGCATGTTATATGTCAATATTCAAAGAGGCAACATAGGGAATAATTAGGGGAAATGGACAAGGACGTCCTTCTGCAGTACTTCAATATGAGGGGGGGCTTCTTTCTGCCAATTTAGACCAAATATATGTGTGTTAATTATTCAGTGACCCCAAACTTTGCTGCTTAAAAACTAATATTTATTATCTTACAGTTTTTATGGGTCAGAAATCCAGCAGCAACTTTGCCTTGGGGTTCTGGCTTTGGGATCTCTTAAGCCAATCTGTTGGCTAGGGTTGCAATGTCAGGTTCGACTGGCTGAAGTTCCTCTTTTGAGCTCATTCATGCAGTATTTAACAAGAAACTTCTGTTCCTCCATGTGTGCCTCTCCATAGGGCTATACATGGCAGGGCTTCCCCTCTGAGCAAGTGAAGAGAGAGAGAGAATCCATTCAAACTACAAGCTTTTCATAACCTGCTCTGGGAAGTGGCATAGCCGCACTGCTGTGTTCTCTTTGTAAGAACTGAGACACCCAGTTTGACCCACACCCTGGAGGAGGGAAGTTGTATGCATTTCTTGAAACCTGGAGCACAAAAATATTTGTAGACATAATTTCAAAGCCAAGACAGTGTCCATGCCTAATGTGTATCAAGGGTCTGGCTCCATGTCAGGCAAGCGGGGGACACTCAGTTAATAGCAAACTGTTTTGATATCAGGTTAACTGTGGTGGGCATGATGGCTGAGGACTTTCTACCAGAATGAATTTGGAACCATTTATATTGAAACAAAGACCAGATTCATCCCTGACCCTCTCCAGTTCACTTAAGCAATTCTCCTGATCTGGGCCTCAGTTTTTCCACCTTTAAAATGAGGAGATTGGCCTAGAAAACTCTAATGGTTCTTCTAGTGTGACTAAGAAATCAGTGGAACAAAATAGGCCCCACTGATATATACCTTGCTGTGTTTTCACCAATAAAGTGGAGTATCAAGCTGTTTGAAAGAATAAGAAAAAAACAAAAAAGGTACTTCTAGCCCCAAATCTTGCGATTAAGGATGCCTATGCAAGTGTGCCTGGCTGAGCCTTTGCATAATTCCACGTTTTCCAGTATGTGTCTGTAAGTGTGGGGGTGGGGAGTGAAGGCAATAGTCGGAGAGGAAGGACCTGAGTACTTACTGTGCCACTGCTCAGTGCCAAGACTATGCTAGGAAATTGGCATTGATAGATGCTGGTGGGGGGCGGTGGTCCCCTGCTCTTATGGAACTATTTATTTGGTTGACTCAGCTACTGTCTCATTTGGTACCCTCAGAAACAGAAGGACCCTCAATGTCTTTGTTTAGGAAATGGAGTTCCCAGAGCTTTGGGAATAACTTAAGGCTCATATTGTAAATGTTAATCATGGAGCCATGAGCTGCAGGCCCTTGAGGAGGTCAGCATTTATTATTCCTCTTACTGGGAGTTTCTAGTGAAGTTTCATAGCATGGTAGGACTAGAGGCTGCGGTGATTAATGTGGCATAGGAGCATGGGGCAGGTGGCCCTGAGCTTGAATGTAGAGCAATTAACATTTTATAGCTCCCCCACCCTCTGCCCCTCAGTCAGAAGGCAACACTTGGCTAAAAGCCAAACTTTCCAATTATGCCATCAATAAATTTAGTGACATTGGCAAGGGTGGCAAAGGGAGAGAGTGTTTGCTTTGCCTCAGGTCTGAATTTCACCCTCACACTGTCACTCCTGCTGGTAGCTTCCCCATGGAGCATTTGAGGAAATATCGGAAATAATAATTTAAGGTCGCAATGAAGATTGCTGGTTTATAGAGCCAACATATGTTCCCATATGTACTTTCTTTATTGGAAGATTATACCCTCTCATTTCCCTGTCAACCCAGGCTAGAATTGAAGGGCACTCAGACCCCATTAAATAAAGGGGAAAATTTAAATTCATTGAACCAATGAGAGGATAGTGGCTACTTTAATTCTAAGGAGAATGTTCTGGCTGTACTGAAGGTTGTTTCTCAAAGATGTCTTTCTGGTATTCATCTTGATAGGTGTTTGTGAAGTTTTGTCTGTGGTGTTTTTTATATTCTAAGTTCTTTGAGGCTGGGACTGTGTATATATGGGGCCATTGGGGACTTTAAAAATTCAAGAGATCTTTGAGTAAATATACACGTTTGGGTCAGTGTTTGTAATGTGCAAGGCACCGCGCTGAGTTTATTATATACATGTTCTCATTTTGGTCTTCCTGAGGCAGCCATCAGTATAAGTGGTGGCCCATGGAGAATCAGTAGAAAAAAGGAAGGGAAGAAAGAGTAGTTCTCATTCGCTGTTTCTAGTGGCCTGAGGAAAGTGATGCCAACAGCTGTCAGAAGGGATATTTCATCCGCCAGCCATTCCTTTTGCCTGCTGCCCTGAATGTCGGGTTTTGAACTTCATCCGTCCTTAAAGAGAAGTTCATTCATCCAACAGATGTCACATTTTAAAATACAAATGAATATTGAAGTGGAAAGTGGGGATGGGCAGTGAGCATGGGCACTTTTTGGATGACCAAAAATGACAAACACAGTAGCCCCATTCTCCACATTTGGGTATCATTTATGTGTCTATGGGGTGTGGAAGCTTAATTTTACTAGGCATCAGGCTCAGTTGGTGTGTTTCTTAGGTCAGTAGGTGAACCAGTCAAAATTCTCTTTTCATAAGGGCTGAGGAGCCTCATAGAGAGAAGTCATTTTAAAGGCAGAAGGAACAGGGCAAGAAAAATTTGAGAAGTATGATTTGTCATACAGTGGAAATGCCTTCTTCTTTGTTCATCTCTTGTCTTGGACCTTTCTGATGTGTGACTAAGTTGTCACACATGTGAGCAGAGAACTGGAGGGGGCCTAAAGGAGGTAACCAAGGGGCATTGTTTTGGACCTCTCTGAGAGCACGTGAAGCTCCTCCCCCAACAACAGCTTTGTTTTAGCCAGATTTTTTGCTGCTGTGACCAAAAGACATGACAAGAACAATTACAGAAGAAAAAGCTTATTTAGGGGCTCATGGTTTCAGAGGTCTCAGTTCATAGATGGCCAACTTCATTCCTTGGGGTTCAAGGTGAGGCAGGACATCATGGCGGAAGAGTGTGGTGGGGAAAGCAGGTGGGAATGTGGCACCAGGAAAGAGAGAGACTCCCCTTACCAGGTACAACATATACACCCCAAAGGCACACCCACAATGACTCACCTCCTCCAGCCACACCTACCTGCCTTCAGTTACCACCCAGTTAATCCCTAACCAGAGATTAATTCACTGATTGGATTAAACCTCTCATAACTCAATCATTTCACCTCTAAATCTTCTTGTATTTTCTCACACATGAGCTTTTGGGAAACAGCTCATATCTAAACCATAATAAGATTCATTACCCTTGTGCCATTGAGAGCATGCCAGGGACCTTTCAGAGGGCAGCATTCACTTAGAAATGGCAGCAGGTCTGGGCCAGACAATGGGTCTTTCAAGGCTGCAGGTATGTCCAATGGTGTTGCCCAGGAGAGATGGGCCAAGCAGAGGAAGTAAGAATGGAACTCATGGGTGGTACTTGGCCCAAATCACAGGTTTTTATGTTTTACTAATTTAACTCCAGAAGTCTATTTCTCTATTTGGAACGACAGTTGAAGTATTTTCAGTAAACTGATGTACTAAATTGGGCAATTATCTTTATTGTATTATTTTTCTTTAAAGGCTTCAATTTACTGAAGACTACGTTTTAATACCTGGCCAAGTTGTATCCCTGCCATCTTATGTACTTTTTTTTTTTAAATGAAAACATGGCTACAATTGCCTTTATGGATTAAAAAGCTTAAAAACATTCACATTGGTGTCCCTATGTGCACAGCATTGACTATAGCAGGAAGTCTGGCAGATGCTTCATTTTTTTTTTTTTTTTTAAGAAGGTAGAAATTCTGCCATTTGAGGATTGAAGGCAGTTTCAATGGTTTTGAATGAATGCTGCCCTTTGTCTTTGAGGTAGATCCTCCTCCATTTCTGGGAGGACTATCTCTTTGGTGGAGGCTCCTTTTGATGGTGCCAATGTAGGGCAATGAATAAATAACTCTCTCATATTTCTTGGGGAATCTATCATATGTACCAAAGGGTGAAATGAAAGCACTTCAGATTGAGATAAGTGTTCTCTAAAGGCAAGGCTAGCTCTGTTCCCTTTGATTGGAGAGCTTCTTTATTTAATTTTGTTCTCTCTTACCTCTGGGTTCTTGGAAAGTGCATGAGTCTTCTCACTCCGGCATCTATCCTCTGAGGAAGGGCACACTAGAATAGCAGGGATGCTGGCCTCAACTCACCACTTTATGGTGAGAAAAGATTATGAAGAGACCTGGGCCATGCTTAGGTCAGAGTAGACCAATGATATAACTTCCATGCTATTATTTATTGTCCTAAAAGGTCAGATGTTACTACATTTATTGTTAGTTGTTATGACCTTCTTTTCCATAAATGGGCATCTTTCTGAGGGAGTAGATGTTTCCATCGTCAACCAGGAAAGAAGTAAATTCTAGAATAGGAAGAATGCTGGCATTGGATGGGAGTCTATACAAAGAATTTGTCCTTAATCTGGAGCCAAAGTCAAGAGGGACTGGGAGGCCATACATGAAGATGCTTGGAGCTGGGCCCTGTCATCTGAGATAGGCTAGTAGAGGGGCAAAGGCCAGCTGCTTTCTTCATGTTGAGTGAGGTAAAGCCCATGGGCTCTTAGAATGGGAAGCTCCAGGGTTACGCAGGTTCAGAAAGATTTGTGTTTCCCTGAATCTGTGATATCTGTTAATACCACAGCTGCATCATCACTCCAAAGTAGAGATGATGTGGTCATCACCAAAAGTAACCAGGAGGAAGGGGTGGCTATGTATGGCAGACGGGGAGATCCAAGAAAAAGAGTTTGGATAAATTATAAGGAATTTGCTAGTGGAATTTATATAAGTGGAGTTTATTCTTTAATCATTTGGGTATTTTTAAAATGGTAATTTTGTTTTATAGACCCAGAATAGTAAAAAGGTGGACCCTGGTTTTCTATGGGGGATTCCCCCATATCTTAACAATATATTATTTCTCTTCATAAAAATCAAACTTCATTACATTAGTGTGTGGGATTCATGCCATAACTCTGAAATGGAAAATGAAGGGGGTATTCTTTAGACCAGAAGACAAAGGCTGAAAGGGGTTAGGACTGATATGCCCAAGGTCAAACTTATGCAAGTGGAGACAAAGGGAAGCAAATTTGTTCTGTACACTTAACACATGTTGTAGGGTGACAGGGATGGCTCTCTGCCTCTCCCTTTACTACAAACCATTGTTCATGGAGTGGCATCACCATAGGGATAAATATTAGTTGTTTAAAAGAGATGAGAATCCAATGGTGCAGCATTCTTCTAGATGGAATCTGATGAAAAATGTAAGAGATGGAAAGTGTGATTACAGGAGCAAGTTCGTACACATTTTACCTTTTCAGACACTCTGGTGTGAGGAACCAGAATAAATTTAAAGAAAGAAAGAAAGAAAGATAGGAAGAAAGAAAGGAAGGAAGGAAGGTAGGTTGATTTTAAAAACTTAGCACTGAATTGGAAAATTGAAGACTGATTTTAGTCCAAAGTGAGACTTTAATTTTCTGTGACCTTTAGGAGGACCTTGGCTCCTCTACCACAGCATCCCCCAAATCAATGAGAGGTTGGGCTTAACCTCTGCTCCTTTCTAATTATGATGCTTAGGTCTCTGTGATGAGGTGTTATTTGTCTGAGACTAGGTTTCTCTAAAATTGAGTTGTGCAGAGCACTGCATTTGGCTACAGAAATATCCATGGCTTAAGTAGAGGAAGGCTGGCTCTCAGGTGCCCCAGCCTGAGCCAAAAGGCCTCCATTGCCCAGGCAGCCTGGATGCCTCATGGCCCTTCGTCTCCTGGCAGCGCCCCCTGGTGTTTCTGGGCACCATATGCAGGCTTCCTCCTTGCAAGTAGTTAGGAATCTATGGGAATACAGGGAATTAATCTTGATGGTGCCAAGCTTGCCAGGTCATTCCTCTCTGACCAAATCTTTACACCAAGTATCAATAGTAAAATGCTGGTTACTCCCAGTAGAAAACATGAAAGAAGCATAACACAGCAATGCTGACATATTGCATTTCTGCCAGCTCCCAAGTGGAGACAGCACTGATAGGAAAGCACAAAAGGATGGAGAAAAAAAAAATTCTTCTTTAGAATTGGAGCCATTTGCTCACTAGCTTCAAATTAAAAGCATGTTCTGGGCACCTTGGCCTTTGACAGCCTGTGTTCAGATCATGGTCTAGTTTACAAGCAGCTGATGTGTGATTTAGGATAGAACAGTTATCTGTAATTGAAATCACCATACCCCACGCCCTGCACTGGCAAAGATGGTAATGAACATCAGGAATGCTGTGTATTCAACATTCAAGTCCCATAAAATATGCAAGATTAATTTGCTGAACTTCATTCAGGCTTCCAGCAGCACTGTCACCTGGGACCAGAGAAGCAGCAAATTCACTCTGAAACTCTACTAGCTTCAAAACATCAAGAGTGGCCTCCTTTGTGTCACTGACTGCTGCAGTGTGTCTCAGCCTTTGCAGATACTTTCTGGAAAAAACAAAGAGGCTACCAAGATTCTGTTTGGCCACAGAGGCACCCCAGTGATCCTCCTGGTTCCCTCCTTCCTTCCTTCCTTGTCACCTCAGTAGCCTTCATTTTTTCCTTCAGGTCCCTGGAGTTTTAGATTCAGAAAAAGAGAAAATCCTGAATTTGGCCAACAGGATAAGTCAAGGAAGAAGAAAAGTTTATGGCAGAGCGTGAGGATTAGGGTTAGGAAGTGGAGTCTAGTTCTGGACCAGTTGCTGTCCTCCTTTGTGTCTTGTTTCCGTCCCCATTTTGAAAGAGAACTTTGTAGTTCTTTTATGCTTGAAGTTTCCAAGGAAGGCTCAGTGGATACTTTTGGGCTCTAAGTCTCTCTGTTCAGTCTTCTCTGTTTGACTTTCCTTCAACAATTTTCTATATGCCAAAAAATTGATGCTTCTCTCCCCTTTGTCAATTCTTTATTCTTGTTGGCTTTGCATACAATATCTCTTTTATTCCTTAACTGTTATTTTTAAAATGTTTTGAAAAAAGGTAGACATCTATGTACTTTTAAAATTCACTATAATTGTTTTGAAGTCTCTTCATCTTTTAAATAAGGTGATACTGACTTATACATTGTTGGTGGGATTGCAAATTAGTACAACCACTCTGGAAAGCAGTATGAAGAATTCTTGGAAAACTCGTAATGGAACCACTGTTATGACCCAGCTAGCCTACTCCTGAGTATTTGTCCAAAAGACCTAAAATCAGCATACTGTATGGATACAGCCACATCACATCACTATTTATACTAGCACAACTCACAATAGCCAAATTATGGAACCAGCCCAGGTGCCTGTCAATATATGAATGGATTAAGAAAATATATGGCATATATATACACAATGGAATTTTACTCAGCCATAAAGAAGAATGGAATTATGGCATTTGCCAGTAAGTGGGTGGAACTGAAGAACATTATGCTAAATGTAATAAACCAGACTCAGAAAGTCAAGGATTGAATGTTCTCTCTTATGTGTGGAAGCTAGAGCAAAGTAAGAGGAAAAAGGGGGGTAGGGCCGGCTATCATAAAGGTGTAGGAAAGATCAGAGGGTGGAAGGAGATTGAGGGGAATGGAGGAGAATGGAAAAGGGAAGAACATGTAGAGTGAATTTGACAAAATTATGCTAGGTCCACGTATAAATGTACCACAGTGGATTCTTCCTTAATGTATATCTGTAAAGCACCAATTAAAAATACATAAATAAGTGGAAGGTATACAATCAGAACAGAAGAAGGGGGATAGGAGAAGGAGGAAGGTAGGAAAAAGTGAGGTACTGGGGACTGAAATGGAGTCAATTGAATTCCATGTATGTATGATTCTGTCAAAATGAACCCAGCTATTATGTACAACTATTATGCACCAATAAAAGCAAAACCAACAAATAAATTAATTAATAAGGTGGTACTGTTATAATCTAATTATTAGGTTGGAAAACAAGCCCAGATAGAGGTTAAGAGAATTACCCCAAGCTATTGAGCTAGCGAGGGATTTGAACTCAAAACTGCCTTTTAATAAAACCTATGTTCTTAGCTACCAAGCTGTATTGGTGTCCTGGGCTTATTTGTCTGCATTCTAAATTTATGGCTCCTATGTGTCTACCTCTTCATCTGAGTCAGTTCTTGGTGTACTGACAGTACCTGGGTTGTGAGCTGCAAAACTTTAGAAAATTATGGATCATGGCAAAGAGATCAAAGGATACTCAGCTCTGACAGGGACTTTTTATTCTTAAGGGACTTTTTGCTAGCCTTTCCCCTGTGCCTCATTATGAACATGATGAACACTATATGTGATGTGTTTTGTCATAATTTTAACTTCTACATATAAAATATTTGCTCAAATGTCTCTGAGCTGTGCTAGCTGGAATCCCAGCAAGGAAAACAATGTAGGATTTTCTTTCAAGCACACTCTTCTTTATCACTCTTTCTTTCTTATTTTTTAAAATATTTTCTTAGTTGTAGTTGGATACAATAACTTAATTTTATTTATTTATTTTTATGTGGTGCTGAGGATCAAACCCATTGCCTCGCACGTACTAGGTGAGCACTCTACCACTGAACCACAGCCCCAGCCGTTTATCACTCTTTCTTAAATTGAAATTTATACTGAGCTAATTATAGATTTACATGAAGTTATAAGAAATAATATAGAGAATCCCATATATTATTTACTCAGTTTCTCCCAGTGGTAACATCTTGCACTTTACCTATTTCTAAAACTATCTAAATATTACTTTAATGTATTTTAATTGTCACAGAGTCAAAAACACTAAAGTACAAAGAAGAAACATGAGGGTCCATCTTTCCCCTCCTGGCTGTCCTCCTGGGCTCTTTCTCCTCCCTCCCGGGTCCCACTGTAGTGTTCTGTGCCTTCTTCTCTCATGCTTCCTTATTATCTTGTTAAAATGGTCTGGATGATCCAGGGGCAAAATTAAATTTCTGGTTGACATTCTAGCAACTCTTGACTCAGCTCTTCCTCTGATAGTCTGCCATCCTCTCCATTCCTTGTTTCCATCTTTCTCTGCCCAGTTAGGAAAAAAGTATTTATTCTTTAATATAATATAATAGCTTTTCTAGACTTTGTAGTATTGTTAGTAGTGCCAGTCCTACTGAAGACACTGATTTTGTTTGTATTATTCAACATGCACTGCCAGGCACTGATCTAAGCACTTTATAAATGTCAATTCATTGAATCCTATAGCAGCTCTATGGAGGCAGATACTACCATTACTTTCATTTTACAAATATATATA
>NW_026000221.1:3491044-3505645 GCF_001458135.2 Marmota marmota marmota
TATATATATATATATATATATATATATATATATATATATAGTACAGAGGGATTGGGTGACTTGCCCAAGATCATGCATTTAGTAAACAATGGAGATGGTATAAACCTACTGGTTTGGTTCGGACTGTGCTCTTTACCATGTATGAGTCACTTAGCAGTGATTTGTGGATAGTTGTATAGTTTACCTTCTTTCCTAATATTTACACAATTCCCTTACTTTGGCTTCTATTTTGCAGGTTATCAATGTGCCTGATAAGTGACACTTCAAAACATGCCCTCTCTACTCTCCTTTGTCTCTGCACCTTATCTCAGGGCCCCCTCCCCATCACTGTTTCCTGTGCTCATTTATGTAGGTCTGGAGCCCTCTCCGTCGCCTCCTCTAATTCACTCTTAGGCCCACTACAGTCAGAGTTTGTCTCAGCCTCTGAACTGAAACTGCGCTGGCATGATCCAGACAGTCATTTCCTTTTATCTCTCCATGTATTGATGTGATTAATTAAATTAATACATTTCCCAATATGGAACCATTCTGGCACTAGCATTAGTTTCCATTCTGGATTCCATTGGCTAATATTTTATTTATGACTTTGGTTAGTATCAGAAGGTTGAACTATTTCCTTTAAACTCAGGAGAACATAAGAAGTTCTTTCCAGTCCATTTAATTTCCTTGATAATTTATAGGGGTCAGTTTCCTTGTGCAAAGAGTTTTACTCTCTGTGTTGTTCATGCCTCTCTCCAGGAGATGTCTTTAATTTACCAGTGAAAAAAAGAAATAAATGTACTTTCTAATTATCACTGAAATAGTCACAGAAGGCAACATCTTCACACTGGGGCATGAATTAGGAAAGCTAGAATAATTTGATTGATGAAGCTATTTTTTGAGTCCCCAGAAAATGCAAATTGGTAGGAAAAACATTATCTTTTGAGAGAAGCCAAAGAGTAATAATAATGATAGAGGCATAAAGTAAAACGCAGAAAGCAGTTATAATATCTTAAGAACTTACACGATGCTATTCATTGGGTCAACCACATTACATGTGTCCTTTATGAGGATGCAAAGTCTAGATGGGAGGAACTCCACATTGTTGGAGTTGCCTTCATGAGTCTATGAGCTGGGAATTGCTATCATCCCCGTTTTACAGATGAGAAAATTGAAGCACAGGGAGGTGAAGCAACCTGCTCAGGCTCCCCTCAGAACGATTCTGGGGTTGGTAGTTGGTTGAGTTCTGGTAAAGATTAAATTCAGCATTGAAAAGTACCAACACGATGGCCTGGCCCTTTCCAGTTGGTACTCCTTAGATCCCACTCCTCCAGCCAGGCAGAGTGGTTTGCAGTTTGCAACATGAACCATTCACATCCATTTTTTTGCACATTGTTTTCTCTTGGAAAAGTTCTGAGCTCTGCTCACCTGGTCATCCTTCCACTTGTTCTTGGAAGTTTATTCAAGCATTACTTTGTCCTTTCACTACCCCTCTCTGTCCTCCCCAGGCCTGGAATGGGTGCTCTTCCTCCCCACCCACCCTGTGCTAGGTGTCCGCTGTTCCTCAGCACATGAGAGGTCCTCCAGGTCCTTGTACGTCTCCTGAACCAGGCAGGACACTTGTGTGTTCCCTGTTGGGGATAGAGGCCTCTCAGGCCTCTCAGGCCTCTCAGATGGGTTTGCTGGATGGATAAAGGCTAAGAGTTGCCTTATGGTCCCTACCAGCTGAGCCCGGCCTGGTGGCTACCAGTGGTCACTGAGCACCACCTTCAACCATGTTGGGCTTTTAGATTCACAGGCCTACAGCCTCTGCCCCTTTGACCATTCTCTGACACCCAACCACCCATTATTTCAAAAGACATCACACATTTCTTCTGTATTAGTCAATTTCCATTACCATACAAAATTACTGAGGCTGGGTACTTAATAAAGGAAAAAAAGTAGATTTAGCTCATGGTATGGGGGATTCAAGGGCATGGTGCTAGCATGAGCATGGTTCTGATGAGGAGTTCATGGTGAGTGTCATCTCAATGGTGAGAGACCATGCAAGAGGGAGAGGTTATAGGGTGATAGGAGGCCAGAAAGTGGGGAGAAGCCAGTCTTGCTCTTTTATAATAACCTGCTCACAAGAACTAACTAGGGCCTCACAAGAATTACATCAGTTCCTTCTAAGAGCAGGTCTGCAATGACCTAAATACTTAGCATTGATATTTCTACATGGGGGACCAATCTTCCAACACATGAACCCTCGGGAGTCAAATCATATCCAAACCATAGCATCTCCCAAAGAAAACTCCACTGAGCTGACTTAAAGGATTAATAAGCCATATGACTCATTGAACAGGAGGCTGGAAACAGCTATAAGAGAATCAGGCTGACATCAAATCCACCCAAATTTGGGGGACCACAGTCATAGGAATTGATATGAACAGTCTGTGAAAATCCCTTCTTAAGTTTTATGACTAGTTCTCAAAGAGAATCATATCTAAATTCATCTCTTTTTTCTTGTTGTGATAAATACTGTGGCCATTCAGCTTGATCAGAATAATCCAGCCCATCTGTATTTCCAGAGGACACATGGCTGATGGACACGCAGATTTTCTTTTCTTTTAGAAACACAAATTTCTAAACACAAATTTCTGGGGGGAAATAAATGGAAAAATTTCAGAAAAATAATCCTGCTACTAGCTGAAAAGATACAAAATTTCTAAGATGATTATTATTTAGTCAGTAGCTGGAAGAGAAAAAGTAAAACATTAAAATAAAGCATTATTTATATATTGAAGTAGGATAGAGATTGTGGTTCTCTTGTTTGGTATAGAAGTCCCTGTAGGGTTTTGCTATTAATCTGCTGTAAAATTCCAAAGTTTTTCCTAAAAGTGAACCACCAGATCAGGATGACACAGATGTGGCAGCTGTCACACAGCAGATCACTGTTTTCTGAAAGCAAGAGTGTTCATGTGAGAGAATAACACTGGCTGACTAGCCAGCCCCTCTCTGTAGCCAGGATCATGTCCACTGGGGTCCCATCAATTTTTTTTTTGGTGAGGGAGGTACTAGGAATTGAACCTGGCATGCCATACTGTTGAATTATATCCCCATGATTTTTTTGTTTTCTTTTTATTTTGAGACAGGGACATGTTAAGCTGCTTAGAGCATTTCTAAATTGTTGAGGCTGGCCTCGAGCTTGTGATCTCCTGCCTCAGCTTCCTGAGTTACTGAGATTACAGGTATATGCCATAGCATCTGGCCCATACAAATTTTTATCACTACCCTCTGACCCGGCATGTAGTCAGAGCTCAACAGTGTGTACTGAAAGAATGAATGAGTCAATAAGTGGGTAAATGCATTCACATCTCCAAGACTTCACACCATGACTAATCCCTCTATTTTGTATACATGATGCTTCCAGAATCCCACCCATTCTTTCAGCCCAGCTATAGTGCCATTCTCTCCACAACACGCAAGGATTGTGAGAGCACTGAGGAGGGAACACCCATCCATGGGGTGAAGAGGCTCAGGCTGGGGGAGAGGCATATCCACACTCTTGTTGGCCTTCTCCCAGGATCTGGGAAGTCAGAATCTTAGGCAGGGGCAATGATTAATCTGTACAGAGTCCTAGGAGCAAAAGGGTCTCTCTCCTCCCACATGCAATATACCAGTGCATGTCTCTGAGCTGAGAATCTCTCTGCCCTGGTGTGAAGAGCATCTATCAAGCTCTGCCTCACATACCTCCAGGTCCAAGCCAGACTCACATTTCACAAGATCATGGAAAAAGCTGGGCTACCTTTAGAGAGCTCTAATGGGAATATGTGAACTCCTTCTACTATCACCTTATAATTCCCCAGGGCCCCTTCCTCTGGTGGCTACAGAAAGAGTACAGGGCCAGACACACCACAGGGTTCAACAATTATTTCTTTAAATTTGGAGATTGAGTCATTATGTCACTCTCCATCTAAAATGACCCTGGACTGTTTCTTCATCCTCAGAACTCCTGGTAGAGGAATGATCTGGATCACTTCTGTTCCTCCTAAATATTCAGAGGGTGAATGCTCTGTCTGCTGCTCCTCTTTTCACCTGAGTAGTTAAACACGCCATGACAGGAGGGGAAACCTCCTGTCCAAGCTGCCACCAGACACTAAATAGAGTGTTGCAGTTGTGCCAGCCAGATCTCATTAGGATAAAGAGAATTAGCCTGTTCCCGAGGATGGGGGAGAAAAACGAATGGCAAGATTAGGTGTAAACTCCAGATTCTTGGATGACTACAGTGTGCACAGGAATTTCAATCAACTGTGAAGAAGGACCAAGGGGCATGGTTACAAATAAGAGTTTCACATCCAATACAGTGTGGAAAAGAAAGGAGTACCCCAAATGTGGGGTGATCACTATTTGAAAATTTCTGCCAGTTCTGCTGAGGGTAAAGGGGAATTTGAATGAGCTGATGCTCAGAGGCCTCTATTCCTTCCTTTCTGATCACGAGGAGTCTCTGGTGCTACATAATGGCTCCATAATGGAATATGCTAAATTATTTTTTAGTAGCTGAAGAGGTTGAGATGTTAGGACCAATCCCATTTTGAGAGATAACGAGCTTATGACTTGCTTCAGGACTCCAGGCAGGTGCTGAGCTCTGCCTGGTCTCCATGTACCACCTCCTTGGGGACCCACTGCTGCAGGTTGTCTCTTGCCTTGGTTATGTCTTAGTCTCCTATGGCTTCCAATTTCTCTCCCTGCTCCTTCTCTAGTCTGTGTCCTGTGGTTCATCTCATGCCTCTGTCACAGTGCCACAGTGAGCTTTCTGAGATCAAAACCTGACCACACAGTCCCACACGTGCAGGGCCTGGCTCTGCTCGTCCTTGCCCACTTCAGCTTCCATCTCTCTCTCAGCCTTCATACACATTGAACTTCTCTTTCCAAACAAGATAAGTCATTTTCTGCTCTTTGCCTATAATTTTCTTCCTTACTACCACTTATTTTTCCTTCCTTTGGCATATCCGATTTTGTTTTCCTTCAAAAGTCTGAGAGTCACCTCCCCTTTAAAACTCTCCTTTGGCCAGTAAGTTGCCCCACTGTGTTCCCCTACCCTAGACAAATCCTATCAGAATGTACTCCTCATTGCATTTGATTATTTGCTCACCTCACTACCCAATGGTGTCACTGGGGACAGGGATTGCATTTGATTTCCCACCCCAGGCTCCTCAGGCTTTAACAGAAATAGAGGCCTGCTGTCTCCAGACATTCTCTCCACCTGATACTGAACTACTGCTACCCCTCTGAATTCCATGGGAATCTTTCAAATGTTTGTTTATCTATGTATTAGGCACAATTTATATACAATAGCATGTATGTATTGTATATACATACACACACGTATGTACAGGAGTTTTAAAAAATGTAAGTATATGTGTTTTGAAAAATGCATACACCCATGTAATAATAACCTTAATTAAGATATAGAACACTTGGATAATTCCTGGGGAAAATTTCTACAGGTCCTTTTGCAGTCAACACACCTTTCCTATTATCAGACAAATGCTGATCTGTTAATCTATTGCCAAGAGTTAATTTCACCAGTTCATGTAAATGAAATTGCTCAGTATGTGCTCTTTAGTCTGTCTTCTTACACTCAGCATGTTTGTGAGTTCATCTGTGCTGTGTGTATAGTTTTTTTATTAATGAATAGTATTCAATTGCATAAATATACTGCATACCAATCATTTATTGATGGACATTTGGGTTGTTTACAGTTTGGGACTATTATCAATAAAGTTGTTACGAACACCACTGTCCTTTTTTGTGTGTGTGAACTTATGATTTTGTTATTTCTTAGGCAAAATACCTGGGAGAAGAATTTTTGGATCATAGATTAGTGTGTGTTCCACTTTCTAAGAAGCAACTTTGAATTGTTCCCTAAAGTGATTATTTCATTTTACGTGTCTACCAGCAATATATGGGAGTTCTAGCTGCTCTACAGCTTTGCTTAATAACCTCATATTCTCAGTCTTCTTAACCATAGTCATTTTAGTGGGTATGTGGTTCTATCTCATCATGATTGTAGTTCGCTCTTCTGCAAGTTGTTGAAAATTTTTTCATGTATTTATTTTCCTTTTGTGCATCATCTTTTTGATGTGCCTCTTTCAAATAATTTACCCATATTTTATTGGATTGTTTTCTTATTTATGTTCTGTGTCCTGTATAAAATATTTCTGACTAACTCAAATTCATGGCATTTTATCCTTTGTTTTCTTCCAGAAGTTTTGTAGTCCTCGCTCTTAAGTTTAGGTCTACGATTCATTTTGACCTAGTTTTTATGTATGGCATAAGGTAAAAATTAAAGTTCATTTTTCCATGTGCACATCTAAATGTAGCACCATTTTACAAA
This sequence comes from Marmota marmota marmota, assembly GCF_001458135.2. NCBI lineage: Eukaryota > Metazoa > Chordata > Mammalia > Rodentia > Sciuridae > Marmota > Marmota marmota. The sequence goes on from NW_026000221.1 coordinate 3,497,403, forward strand.
AGACTCTCCTTTCTCTATTGAATTACCTTGGCACTTGCATAAAAAAAGCAATTTATCATATATGTAGGCCATTTCTGGAGTTTCTTCTCAGCTCCAGTGATCTGTGAGTACACCAATATTACATTCTTATGATTATTATGGTTTGATAATGTCTTGAAAAAGAAAATTAAAGGACTTGTACTATCATATTTCATTCTTTAAGTTTACAAATAAATTTTAAACAAATCAGATAGACATTTTCTATTTTTACAAAATCCTGCTAAGATTTTGATTGAGATTATGTTGATTCTATAGATCAATTCTCGTCAGAAAGGAGCGTTAATTTTTAGAATAGAGATCTTGTACTTCTTTTGTTGAACTCCTTCCTAAGAATTCTGTGGGTTTGATGCTTTGACAAATCATGTTGTGTTTTTAAAAATGCATATTTTTATTCCAGTATAGATTTACAGAAATATCAAAAAGACTCTGTAGAGTTCTCATGCACCTCCCATTTGGCTTCCTCCATTATTAACAATTTACATTAGTGTGTTATATTTGTTGGAATGAAAACAACTTTGATATCTTACTATCATTATTTCATCTTTAACAAAAACCACCAAGGACACATAGAATTTTATTTCTTTTTCATATAAATTTTTGAAGTATAACCTCTAGATTATTTTTTCTACTTTTTGTGAAGTATTTTTAAAATCACTTATTATTCTACATTTACACTAATGGAAATTAAACTATTCTTCTAATAAAGTGTCTTGGAAAATTCTTTAGTAAATATTTTGTGAATGAACAGCATAATAGGGATGATTAACACAATTTAAGTGTCATTACATTTATAGACATAGTCATGGACTAGTTTCTATAATTAATGAGAACATACACATAATTGAATCTCAAAGTGGTGGTCAAACCCATTGCACAATGAAATGTGCAACCATATTTCTTTATAAAACTTTTTTCTTCACCCTATTTCTCAATTACTCTAAATTCACTAATTGGATTTTTCTGTAAGATTTGTTTCATCTTCTTTCTTTATTTATTCAATTATTTATTTATATAGTATGAACATTTCATTCTCTGAGTTCACTATGCATTTTGTTAGTGAATAAGATTGTTCTGATTTTGACCATTTTGAGCTTTTTCAGGTTGACTTTTATGTTTTATCAATATGCCTCATTTTTAAAAAAAGCATTTCTTGAATTTCTGGCATCCCAAGAAGTTTCACTTTTATCTTTTATGTTACCTACCCCGGTCCTTGGGAAGTAGTCATTTCTCCAAGGAGTCCTGGCTCCTTTTTATTGGACAATGATCTGAGGATTTTGTATACTTAGGGCTACTAGGGTATGATTGCTCTTAGGACATCTCAGTGGACAGTGCTAAGAAATACATGTATGTATACTGAATGGTGCATATACATGTCTATATTAATTTCTAAATCTATATGTGCACGTCTTTATTTATGACTTTTGTGCTTTAATTTCCCCCATGCAAGATTTCAATAGAAGTGACAGCAAATTCTTTTAGCAATTTTGTGCTACAGTTCTATTTAAATATTTGCTCCATTTGAAAGTTATTTTGGTGTGAAGGGTAAGTTACCTATCCAGTGCCATTCCCTACCCCATAGGTATCCACTTGTACTTATTATCACTTTCTTTAATAATGTTTTATAAGAATGACCTTTGTGGTCACCTATAAGAGAGGGTCTATTTAAATGTGAATTGATTCTATCATTTCCCTTGGCAAGATCATTGGAAGCATGAGTCTGCCTTTGTAAATATTCTGAAATATTTCCAGTACTTTTTTCAAAAGTTAATATTTAAAATATTATTTTATTCTTTCTTTATGTGTCCGATTTCTTGTCTCCTCTCAAACTTTGCCTGATCAGTCATCTTTATCTTTATTTTCCCTTTCCCTATCAGAATTCAACCATGATCAAATCTTTTTCATCTTAAGGACCTTTCTCCTGATTTCAGGTTTCTTTCTGGTGCTGAACTTTCTTTCCCATCACAACCAATCCTCTCCAATAACGCATCTATATTGATGCTTCTATTTCATATGACTCCTTTTTTTTTCACATCTTAATTCTGTATCCAGGATTCATCAGCATTATTCTATGGAACCCACCTCAGCTGCTTTTCCTCCCATGTAACTTGATCTGTTAGTGGTATTTCTCTTCAAAATACTCTGATTTCAAAAACACCTAAGACCTACCCTTAATGTCAGTATTCCTCAGACTTCCTTCCTTGTTTTCTCTTCTCATTCCTCATGTTTTCCCCAGAGGACCCCAAAGGTACATTATCATTAACTAAAGACCACATTTTATGCAGATTTCCTTAGCTTACCTAATGTTCTTTTTCTGTCCCAGACCAATCCTGGACACCATGTTACATTTAGTTATCATGTTTCTTTAGCCCCTTTTGACTATAACAATTTCTCAGACTTACTTTTTTTTTTAAATAATTTTGAATGTCTTTGACAGTTTTGATGATGGTGCATATACATGTCTTCCTTCAACTGTGATTTCTGATCATTTTCTCTTGAGTAGGTCTATCCAAAATATGGATATTTAATCTTTTATTTATGTGTCCAATTTTGACTGGGATTATGTATTTTCAGAAGGAAGACCACAGAGGTTAATTGCAATATTTATCACATCTTAACAAGTGTACATAAAATTAACATAGTTTATCACAGTTGACATTGACCTTGAGCACTGGGCCATGGTAGTTTTTGTCAGGTTTCTTTGCTGTGAAGTTACTCCCTCCTCATTTTCATACCACACTCTTTGAAATGAAGTCACTATGTGCAGCCCACACTTAAGGAATAGAGATTTATGTGCTGAATATGACTGTTGCTACTGGAGATTGATGTTTCTAGGTCCTCTCAGCAGTCACAGCAAGGAAATGTATGTGCATATACTAACCTGTGTATATACTTCTATCCATAAATATTTCTATGTGTAGCCATCTTTAACTATATTAAACTAACCATGAGTTCATACTGATATCTTCAACTCCAATTCATTACCACATGGAACATTTATCTGCTACCCCTTACTAATCAGTAGCCTTCCACTTTGGGAATAAGAAACCTGGATCCCACCATACACCAATCATTTAATTAATTATTCAGTTCCAGTGCTCAGGTATAGCAGTTACAGAATTGTTAATCCATATTCTTATGGGAACTCTTTATCAACTATTCTGGTGTGCATGTACGTTTCCTTTTGCCTTTTAGTCTTACAGAAATTACTCATTGCAATTATGTGGGTCAGCATCTTTTATCCCCATCCCCTCCCTGAGCTTCTTTCATACACTTGTAATATAGTAATTTCATCTTAGGATCTCCCAGTTTCCTAAATGATTTTTGATTCTTTACATTTGCAAACATTAATACTTATTCATTGTACCGTAACATGGAATGGGTTTTGACAAATAACTGCCTTGTATTTACCATAACAGCATTATTCATACTAGTTTTGCCACCTTAAAATATACCCTGTGCTTCACCTTTTTAACTATATTCCCTCCTCTGAATCCCCTCAACAATTGACATGTTTACCTTCTCTATAGTTTTGCCTTGACTATCGGAATCATTTCATGTATCTTTTCTGACTGGCTCTTTTAACTTAGCAATATCCATGTAACATCTACCCATGATTTCTTGTACTTGACAACACATTTCTTTTTATTGTTAAGTAATATCCCATTATATGGGTATGCTGACTTGTTTATTCATTAAAATGCTGAAGGACATTTTTAACTTCTTCTAGTTTGGGGTGTTTATGAATTGAACTGTAAACATTCATGCACAATTTTTGTGTGGATATAAGTTTCCAAATGATTTTGGTAAATTGCTAAAAGTTTTGTTGCTGGATTTATGGTAAAACTATGTTTATAAGAAACTGCCAAGCTGTATTCTAAAGAGCTGTGCTGAATTAATTTCTCACCAGTAGTGAATGAGAGTTCCTTTTTGTTTTAAATCATGACTTTCAAATTTCAATTTAATAAAGAAAAAATAAGATAGCTCTTGGATCTACATTTTTCCTCAGTTTTATTCAGGTATAATTGTTAATTAAAATGTTTTTTTATAGTGTAAAATGTGTGATGAGTGTATGTATGATGATATGTATACTTTGGGAAATGATTATCACCATAAAACGAATTAGCATATGCATAACTCACAGTTATCTTTTTGTTGTTCTGAGAACATTTAAGATTTATTCTTTTAACAATTTTTAAGTACATAGAACAATATTATTTACCATAGTCATCATGCTGTACACTACATGAGAGTGTCTGTGTTTATCTTTGTTTATATTTACATTCCTGCATTTTTGACAGCCATTGGTATGGTAAAGTTTTTTGTTGTTGTTGTCACTCCAATACATGTGTGGTGGAATTTCATTATTGTTTTAATTTGCAATTCTCTAAAGGCATAAAATGTTGAATATCTTTTCTTCTGCTTATTTCCCATCTGTATATCTTCTTTGTGGAGGTGTTTGTATCTTTTGCCTATTTTTGAATTCAGTTGTTTTCTCATTGTTGAATTTTAAGTCTTTTGCATATTTGCATACAAATCCTTTATAGATATTTGTATTCTGAACATTTTTTCCTAAGTGTTGCTTTGCATTTTTTCATGTGTTTATTGGCCATTTGTGCATCTTCTTTAAATAAATGGCAATTCAATATCTTTGCTCATTTTAAAAAACATTAAATTGCCTGTCATCTGTTGTAGACTTGTAAAATTTTTAAAATATATTGTGTATAGTAGGCCCCTATGAGATATATAATTTGCGAATATTTTCTCTAATTCTGTAGATTCTGTATTTTATTGATATTTTTCTTTGATGCACAAAAGTTTTTAATTTTGACAACATCCAATTAATCAATTTTCTCTTGTGTTGCTTGTGATTTTGTTCTTATAATAGTATCATAATCCCACATGATGAAGATTAGGGCCTACTTTTTCTTCCATTAGATACAGAGTCTCTGGTTTAATTCCTAGGTCCTTGATCCATTTTGAGTTAAGTTTTGTGCATGGTGGGAGATAGGGGTTTAATTTCATTTTGTTCCCAACACCATTTGTTGAAGATGCTATCTTTTCTCTGGTGCATGTTTTTGGCATCTTTATCTAATATAAAATATTTGTAATTTTATGGGTTAGTCTCTGTGTCCTGTATTCTGTACCATTGGTTCTACAAGTCTTTTCTGGTGCCAATACCATGCTGATTTTGTTACTATTGCTCTGTAGTATAGCTTAAGGTCTGGTATAGTGATGCCACCTGCTTCGCTCTTTCTGCTAATGATTGCTTTAGCTATTTTGGGTCTCTTATTTTTCCAGATGAATTTCATGATTGCTTTTTCTATTTCTATGAGTAATGCCATTGGGATTTTGATCAGAGTTGCATTAAATCTGTATAGTGCTTTTGGTAGTATGGTTATTTTGATAATATTAATTCTGCCTATCCAAGAGCAAGGTAGATCTAATCTTCATCATGTGGGATTAGGCCTCAACTTCCTTAATAAGACTCCTAGAGTGCAAGAATTAAAACCAAGAATCAATAAATAGGATGGAATCAAACTAAAAAGTTTCTTCTCAGCAAAAGAAACAATCTGTGAGGTGAACAGAGAGCCTACATCCTGGAAGCAAATTTTTACCCCTCACACATCAGATAGAGCACTAATCTCTAAGGTATATAAAGAACTCAAAAAGCTAAGCACCGAAAAAACAAATAACCAAATCAAGAAATGGGCCAAGGACCTGAACAGACACTTCTCAGAAGAGGATATACAATCAATCAACAAATATATGAAAAAATATTCATCATCTCCAGCAATCAGGGAAATGCAAATCAGAACTACTCTAAGATATCATCTCACTCCACTCAGAATGGCAGCTATTATGAAGATAAACAACAATGAGTGTTGGCGAGGATGTGGGGAAAAAGGCACACTCTTACATTGCTGGTGGGACTGCAAATTGGTGCAGCCAATATGGAAAGCAGTATGGAGATTCCTTGGAAATCTGGAAATGGAACCACCATTTGACCCAGCTATCCCTCTCCTTGAATTATACCCAAAGGATTTAAAAACAGCATACTACAGGGACACAGCCACATCAATGTTTATAGCAGCACAATTCACAATAGCTAAACTGTGGAGCCAAACTAGATGCCCTTCAGTGGATAATGGATAAAAAAATGTGGCATATATACACAATGGAATTTTACTCAGCAATAAAAGCGAATAAAATTATGGCATTTGCAGGTAAATGGATGGCATTGGAGTAGATAATACTAAGTGAAGTTAGCAGATCCGAAAAACAAATGCAGAATGTTTTCTCTGATATAAAGAGGCTGACTCATAGTGGGGTAGGGAAGGGGAACATGGGAGGAATAGATGAATTCTAGATAGGAAAGAGAGGAGGTAGAGAAAGGGAGGAAGCAGGGGATTAGCAAGGATGGTGGATTATGTCCATTGACATAATTATCCAAAGAACATGTATGAAGATACGAATTGGGTGTCAACCTACTTTATGTACAAACAGAGATATGAAAAATTGTGGTATAAATGTGTAATAAGAATTGTAATGCAAAAAACAAAGTACATGTATAAAGACATGAATTGGTGTGAACATACTTCATATACAAAGATATGAAAAATTGTGCTCTATATGTATAATAAGAATTGTAATGCATTCTTCTGTCATGTATTTAAAAAATAAAATCAATTAAAAATTTTTAAAAAATAAAATGCATACTTAAATTTTTTTACTATTTATTTACAATCAATATAGAACCACTTCTTAATTTATACCAGTATCTCACATTTTCTGCTTCATATTTTGTACTTCCCATTTCACTTAACATTTCTGATTTCCCACTTCAAATTCATAAATGTGATAACCTCCAATAGTATTATTCCATTCACTATCATTCTTTTGCTACTATAGTCATACTGGTTTACTTCTACATGTGTTTTAAACCTCACTTTACAATGCTATTCATTTTTGCTTTAAATAGTTAACTGCTCTCCCAAGCAAATTTTTAGGGGTAAAAACCTGCTGTATCTTTTTATATTCATGTACATAATTACCATTGCTGGCGATCTTTCTTTTCTGCACTTCCAAGTTTCCATCCAATATAATTTTCTTTTAGCCTGAAGAATATCCTTTGGCATTTCTTATGGTTCAGGTTTGCTGGTACTGAATGCTCTAGGTTTATTTCACTGAAAAAAATCTTTATTTCACTCTTGTTTTAAAGGCTATTTTAACTAATATAGAAATCTGGATTGACTTTTATTTTTTTCTGGTCAATGACTAGAAGTTTATTGACTTCTGGTCTCCTTTGTTTCTGGTATGTCCATGATTATTCAAATTGTATTCTCCTTTATGCTTATTTCCTCCCCTTCCCTGGTCATTGTCAGTATTTTCTCTTTATTTTATGTTTTTAGCATTTCTGCTGTAATGGGCTCAGATGTGGCTTGTTTTTTTATATTTATACCTCTTGGGGTTTGCTGAGCTTCTCACATCTTTAAGTTGATTTTTTAAATCTCATTTGGGAAGATTTCAGCTATTATTTAAAAAATATTTTTCCTGACCCATTTTTCAATCTCATGTACTTTGGGACCCCCAATACCCATAAATTAGATGATTTCCCACAGGTCCTAAAGTCTATGATCACTTTTCTCTCATCTTTTCCCCTTTGTTCTTCAAATTGTGCAATTTTTATTGCTCTTCCTCAAGTCAAATAAGCCTGTTTTAACTATCTGCCTCCAATATACTGTTAAGCTCATCCAGTAAGAAAGTTCATTTAATTAATGTACTTTTTAGTTCTAGATTTTTTAGAGATTTTGGAATGATTTTTAATTCTCCAATGAGAATTTCTACCTGTTCAATTATGAAGACAGTGTTTTATTAATTCTTTAAACATTTTTAATGCTTAAAAACATTTTCATAAAGGCTTTAATATCTTTTTCTGCTGAATCTAACATCTAAAATTTTTTTCTTTTTTCCTGGTATTAGCGATTGACCCAGGGGTGCTCCATCACTGAGCTACATTCCAAACTCTTTTTATTTTTTTTTTCTTTTGAGACAGGGTCTTGTTAAATTGCTGAGGCTGGCCTCGAATTTATGATCCTCCTGTCTCAATCTCCTGAGTCACTGGGATTATAGATGGTCACCACAATGCCCAGGTAAGTTTTTTAAATTAATTGCTTTTTCTTGAGCATGAAGTTAATATATATATA
>NW_026000221.1:3505670-3577338 GCF_001458135.2 Marmota marmota marmota
TATATATATATATATATATCTTCTTCTCCTTTCTCTCTGTTCCCTTCAAAATTGTTTACTTCATGATAGATATTGTCAATTTTGTACCTGAGAAACTCAGGAGTTTGTTATCTTCCTCTGAAGAGTACTAATTTTTGTTCCACTCAGCAGTTCACTTACTGACTGATTTCCTTCAACCTGTAAGACTTGGCTTTATGCCTCATTTAGGGTTGATCTGTTCCCAAAACCCCAGGCCAGAGCCCCTACTGGTATTTCAAGTGACTGGCTTCTGTTGCCTGTCTGCATGATAAATAAGAAAAAACAATATAAAAGGGAAAATAAATTTAATCACAGTTTGGCCCAAACTAGAAAGGCAGCTAATCTACCTCAAGTTGCCCTATGGGAATCTTATAATTTATAAGAATAAAAGGCAGGAAATATACATATGTAGATTTAGCTAGACTCTGCTAGTTAGAGAACATGTTGCAATTTCAGTCTTTCAATGCTTGCCGGTAACTGCTGAGGCTTTGGGGATGGCTCCTTGGTTTCCATTCTCAATATGAGAAAAATCAGTTGCGAAAAAACAAAAACAAAAACACAATTTATCAGGAAATTGGAGAGATTGTGGCTTTTAATTTCAAAGGGTCTCTTTTATGCATCTGTGAAAAGCTGGAGTTATTTTCTTGGCTGCTGTAACTTGGTGGAACTTTGACTCCAAACTTTATCTTTTCTTCTAGATTTTATCAAGGCTTGGAGTGAGGCTTAGTTAAGGTAGGTCCAGAGAATATCCTATTGTAGGTATAGTCTTTATGCCTCAGGCTCAGTCTCCCCAGTATCTGAGCAGGGAGTTTGCATTGTTAAAGAGGTATTAATGAGTTTCACCCGCTTAGGCTAGACAGAGACTCCAATGTACCCTAATACTGCTGAACTTTGATCATCTTTGCTCTGGTCTCTATTTTGTAGCAGCCAACAAACCCCACATTGTGTATTTTACACAATTATAACCCAACCTATCTATTGATCTGTTGACAACTCCCAAACAGGCTTTGGGGGGGACAATTCTTCACAGATCCTGTTATGGTTTGGATATGAAGTATCCCCTGAAAAACTCATATGTTACATAATGCAGGAATTTTCAAAGATGAAATGATTATGAGAGCTGCAGCCTAGTCAGTGGATTAATCCATTTGATGGAGTAATAATTTGAATGGGCTATTGGGTGGTAACAGAAGGCAGGCAGGGTGTGACTGGAGGAAACAGGTCATTGGGAATGTGACCTGGACTATATTTGCACCTGGCTTATTCCATATCCACTGCCCCAGGGATCTGACCACCATAAGAACAGTCCTCCTCTGCCATACCCTTCTGCCTTACCTCAGGTTCAGAGCTGGGAAGTCAGGAGACCACGGACTAAACTCACCTCTGAAACCATAAATTTAAGGTAAACTTTTCCTCTCTGAGCTGTTCTTGTTGAGTATTTTAGTTACAGTGACGAAAAGCTGACTAACACATATCCCATATATCTGGGACTGATGATCTCTTTCTCCTCAGCTGGGTAGGATTGCTATGCTCTGTTTGGAATCCAGCTCACTGTAGAGTGGTCAGGAAATTGTTCCCGAGCAATGACTAGGATAATCATGGAACTCACTTTATGAGTCTACCTTCCCTTGGGGATCATGGAATTTTACTGCCTATTAGCCAATGTCTGAAAAAAATTACCTAATATATTTTGTCCAGTTTTATAGTTGTTTTCAGTGGGAGTCTTAATCCAGGGCAAATTATAGCATAGCTGGACAGAGAAGGTTCCAACACAACATTTTTTTTTGTGTGTGTGTGTGTGTTAAATTCTTATCTTTTAAGGACCCTCTCAAATGTCACCTTTTCCATGAAGCATCTTCTTTTTATTTAGTTTTGGTTTTTTTTTGTTTTTCTTTTTAATTTTTTTATGTTCTAGTTTTAGTTGGACACAATATCTTTATCTTATTTTTACGTGGTGTTGAGGATCGAACCCAGTGCCTCATGCATTCTAGGAAAGCACTCTACCCCTAAGCCACAACCCCAGGACATGCAGTATCTTCTTATAATGCCCATCAGAACTAATCTCTGTTTCTCTTACATATCTATTGTATTTTGTCCTTCTGTTATCAACATGAGACATAGATGATACATGTCTCTGGGTTTAATTATTTGATGGGTGCTATCACTATACTACTGCTAACCTCTTCTGGGAAGACAAGACTGGGGAAGGGCTAGCAGAGTTTCTTCTTCTACTCCTAAGATCAGTGACCAGCAGGATGCATTCCCACATACATTTTTTTTCTCCTCCACTAGTGGTAAACTCTTTGAGGACAGTGTATTTTTAATCTTCATTTCCTTCTCATAATCCCTAAGATTAGTGTCCAACATGCTGCTTTTGACTGTGATATTAATGATAGCATCAAGCATTTATTGTGTACTTCTATGTGCCAGTCACTAGCCTAAATATGTTTATAATGAACACACATTTTATGGCATCTACTATGTGTTAAGTATTATTCATAGCAGTTAAAAATCTTAATTTGTATACATGTATTATTTCATTTAAATCACACTAGGATCTAGATAAGGAGATCTATTATTATATCCACTTTTAGGTGAGGAAATTGAGGCTTGGGAAAGTCTCACTTATTCCCAAATGATCACACATCTAATAATGTAGCAGAGTGACACTAGGAGGTAATTATTACCTACATAAATTACAAAAAAATTCCCAGCTTGTACTTGGTAATGCTTCACTCTGTCTTCATGCAGAATTTTATTTTACCACTGGACATAATGTGTACCCACCTGGTGGGGATTGATGGTGCTTCTAGTTGCCTGTACACCAGTTCCTCAACTGAAGCATTAGTGCCAGGACTGGAAATTTATGTAAAAAGCAGTCCTCTTGGGATTAATGATCACTCTACTAAAACCTTCCATTTGATGGATGCTGAGTGTCAGAGTAAATGATGGCTCTGTGGCTGGATCCAGAACCAAAAGCCCAATTCTTAATAATTGTTTGCAATCACTGCTTCCAAATTAGATTGCAGGCAAAACAGAAGAGGTTTGAAATAACCAGGAAAAATGCTGTGTTTCTCCAGGAAGATGGATTAGGTAGTGAGAAGGTATATTCACACTTTAATTCAGGTTTTATGGAGTTGTAAAATTCAATAAGACATCTCAGCTTCATGTATCAAGAAAATATCAGCTCAGTATTCTTTCCAAGAACATCATTTCCTTCCTGCCGGCAGGAAAAGGGGTGGGGGGGGACTTCCTGTGGTTAAGACAGATACAATTTTCTGGGCTTCAAATTGAAGTCAGCTAAGAACATGGGGACATCTTTTATGTAGTGGAAGACGTTCCCATCCCCAACCAGTGATAGATAACAGCATTATTCCATAGCTGAAAGAAGATCTTCCCTTTCCAAAGTGTTATTTCTCTTAAATGGGGAGGATTATTAAAGGAAGTTTAGCAGACTGCCAGAAGCCAACAGAAGACCTCTTTCGCTTTCTGCAAGGACCATTTCTGATGCGTTCAACTAATTGCCCAGTCTCAAACTATGGGAGATGCATCCTGGTGCTATTCTGATTCTGAAAGCACTACCAGAGACTCTGGAAGTCCCTCTCTAGCACATCCAGAATAGGTTAGTGGTTAGAAATAACACAATAATGGTGCACTTCACATGCTCAGTTCAAAGTGGGTGACATATCCTTTATTCTTAATATGACAGCCAGTCTAAATGAGAAAGTTCTGATGTGTACATTCCATTGCTGGCCCAAAGATTGATATTGGTTTTGAGATGAAGAAATTCCATAGAAAACACTATTTACAGTATTGGCCAAATATCTAAATCCATTTTGATGCTAAATTGAAGTGTGAATCAGTATTGGTTTGGGGGCTAGGAAAAATGGTACAATGAGGTAGTAATAAGCAGCAGTCCTTGGAGTCAAACAGGATGGAAACTGTTCCTAGTTATGTCACTGGACATTAGACCTGGGGATTAACTTTTCTGAGTTTAATTTCCTCACCTGTAAAATGGATGTGATATAAGATGGTTGAAAACATGAAGGCAATAGTTCAAGTGTGGCTTTTATCACAACACTAACATTGTGATAAAAATTTACCAAAGGGTTTGACAAAAGTTAACTATGTTATCACTGTTCTAGGTTTTCTTCAATGTGCATTATCCCAAACAATATTTATAACTATGTCTCTCAAATGATGTTCCTCCATTTTTTTCAGATAAAACCCCACAAATTCAGAGTTCAAATGACTTGCTATAGGACTTAGAACTAATAAATTACCAGTACAAAATTAATTGAACCAAATTGGTGCCATAATGCCTTTCAAATGTTGGAGTTGGCACATTGGAAGAACCTTAGAGCAGGAAGTTCATCTTCTCCATCCACCTAGACAAGATGGTTGGACAATTCTTTCAAATACCAAATAATGGAATACTCCATTTTGAAATTCTGCAATGTAGTTGGACATCAATAAAACTGAATCATTCACAATATTTTATTTTCATTATTAATTGTCATGAGTTTCCTGTGAGTTTATTGATATATATAGATATATAAATAGATATATAGATATATAGATAGATAAATAGATAGATATAGATATAGACACACACACACACACACACACACAAGGAATTGAACCCAGGAGTTCTTTGCCACTGAGCTACATCCCAGCCCTTTTTGTTTTATTTTGAGACAGGCTGTTGCCCTGGCTGGCCTCAAACTTTTGATCCTCTGGCCTCAGCCTTCAGAGTCCCTAAGGATCACAGGTATGCACCACTGTGCATGGCTATTAGAATAGGATTTTGACTGAACCTAAATACCTACCAAGACATTGAAGAGTACAAATTTACCTTAATGCAGAATCAAGTTTAGGCACCATTTATTTGAACTTTTTGAAAAACATTCCAGCTTTTATTTTCCTGTAGGACAATAAAAAGTGTTCTTCTTGGTCACTTTTTGAATTAAAGATAAGTTACTATTCCATGAATAACACCAGTAATAATTATACTCTAGGCTGATATTATGACCAACAAAGTGATGCAAGAGGGAGATGAAGTATATCAACATCCTGAGAATAATAATTGTTTATCATTTTAACATAATTTGTATATTGTTTTTTCTTTGCAAAAATACTAAGTTAGTTTTTGGGGCTGAAAATTATTGTGAGGTTATGAAACAGAATGCATTCTAATTCCTGTCTAAAAGTGGGAAGTATACAGCAGATGGATACAAGATAACAAGAGGATAGATACAGAGTTGGGAGACTTGGGTGTTAGTTCCAAAGTTCCCACCAGCTGTGTGACTAGAGGAAGACACATGACCTCTCAGGGTCCTGATACCTGTCCTTATAAAAGATCCAGGCACTACAATATTTCAAATAACACTTATAAGAATTTTATAAGATTATGTTGGCCTCACTTTACAAACTGGGAAATCAAAGTTTACGGAGTTTAAATGGTTTGTTCAAAGTTATGTTGCATTTTTGCACCCACAGGCATAAGGAAACTGCTATTGGCACCAAAAGAAAATCTACACAGGTTGAGAGGTCTACCTCTGTTCTAAACACACACATATAAGAATGTATCTGCATGCAGCCAATTCTAGTCTATTCTACAATCCTTTAACAAAAAATAGTCTCAGAATTTTCATGGGGTAGAATTTCCATTGAAACTGCTCAGAGGAACCGCCTGTGTGAGATGACTATAAATGCTGTCTGGCATCATTTAAATTGAATTGGGAATGTGCTGAATTGGGGACTGACTAAAATGTTAAACCACTTTGCTTGAACCATATTCAAGGACAGAGCTGAAATAAAAAAGTATAAAGCCAGCTGCAAAGGAGGAAGACATCAGGTTGCCTGCATCAACGGATGGCAGCTTGCCCTGGTCTCAGCTCAACTTGGCAGCTCTTGTGTCCCAATGGGCAGCTGCACTGAGGACAGGTGAAGGTCTGCATGGGCAGCCTTGGGAGGCAGAGCCTGCAAGAGTGGTATATTTCTGCTGTCAGCTGGCAATCACTCCACCAACCAGAACGAATATTTCCCTAACCATGTCATCTTTTAGCAATTAATTATCTTTGTGAACAATATTGAGATTTGCTATGTTGCTCTGAACACCTTGCAAACCAAGACACAGCCCAGTTAATTGGATTCAGTCTGTAATGTCTATGAAGACTCAGCTCATGAAGAAAGATCTGGGACTTCTGATGTTTCCATACCACTTGAAGTTTTGGTCTTCATTCATCCATTTATTCATTCATTCAAAAATACTTTGATACAATCGTGTGTAGAACTATTCTACATGATTGGGATGTATCAGTATTTAAAACAGACAAAGATTGCTGGTCTCCTAGAAATTACATTCCAGTGATTTATATAATCAGATGGATGGCTTCTAAGTCTGTCATCTCTGAGCTCTGAAGCCAACTCCCCCACTTAGCTATGTGATGTAATCTGTCTGAGCCTCATTTTTCTCATAAATGAGGTGCTTACTATAATTCCAATTTGTAGAAATAATGTGAAGTGTGGAAGGAATAATGAAGGAAGCAATACTTGGCACCTAGAAGGTCTTAAGTAAATGCTACCGCCTTCTATTTTTTTTCTGATAGTGTCTTCTTTCTTAGCACACAGCCCGGTGGCTGCTGGGCACCAGCCAGCTCCACACCCTGGACTTTGTCCTGTTCTTGTTGTGCCATAAAACATCCATCCTGTTTTCAAAGTTCTCTTTCCAGCATCAACTGGTTAGAACAAGGGTGAGTGCTATGGATTGAATGTTTCTGCCCCACCCTGTTCCAACATTGAAATTCTAATTCCCAAAGTGATGGTATCAGGAGGTAGACCTTTGGGAGGTGATTAGGTTTAGATGAGGTCATGAGAGTGAGGCTGTCATAATGAGATTAATGTATGAAGGGGAAGAGACCAAAGCTCTCTTCCTGTGAGGATACACTTGGGGTATATTCCATCCTTGGCAAACTAGGATGAGGGTTTCCCTAGACAACAAATCTTTAGCACCAGGGACCCGGACTTGCCAGCCTCCACAACTCAGACATATCTATGATTGTTGTTGAAGCCACTCAGCGCCTAGATTTTTGTTATAGCAGCTTGACAGCTGGTAACAAATGAGGGGCTAATCCATCTGTTTCCACAGTTTCAGCAAAGCATTACTCCCCAAGATTCACTTGCTGTGCTAACATGGATCTTGGAAGCCATGTCTCACTTTCAAGACATTACTCAGGGGGCCGGACTTCAGGTCCTAGAGAATGTTCACACACAGCAGAATCTTTACTTCAAAGGGATCTGTGCTACAGCCAAATCTTCATTCATTTGATTGTGCTGTGGTTTATTGCTGTAGTTTTTAATGGCACCAAATACTCTAATTCACTTTCCAAATACCATTTCTCTATGGAAATTAAAATGGCTATCTTTCATATCTTTTAATACTATGAGGTCTTCCTTAATTTTTTTTTCTTGTTTTGAATTTTTGTGTAAACTAAGTTAAACAGAAACTAATAAATGACCAGGGAATTTGACAATGACCTTCTGAGCAACTCAATCAAAGGAGAGTCATACAGGATCACAAACCCCACCCCCAAGGTTTTTGAATTTCAGGTATCATTGGTAGTTTTCAGGTGAAAAATGCAAGGAAAATATTTTCATTGTATTATATTTGGTGGGGGCGGCAGGTACACGGGATTGAACTTAGGGGCACTCCACCACTGAGCCACATCCCTGGCCTTATTTTTATTTAAAGGCAGGGTCTCACTGAGTTGCTTAGAGCCTCAGTTTTGATGAGACTGGCTTTGAACTCACAATCCTCCTTCCTTAGCCTCCCAAGCCTCTGGGATTACAGGCATGTGTCACTGCACCCGGCTTATTACCTTTTTAATAATGTCTTACCACTACAAATATAGCATGACATAATACCTCTTCATGATAGAAAATTCAGAATAAATAAAAAAGGAAATAAAATAGCTTCTAATTCTAAGACCCTGTGATAAATACTATATAGTCATTTTTCAACAAACACTAGTTATATGGTTGATAATCTATTTATCAACCTATTTCATCTTTCCTTGTCATTATATACTTTTACATAATACTATTTTAATAACTTTATAATACTCCCTCATATGGATGTATCATAATCCAATTAATCTATTTACATTTATCTTCATACCTCTTGGCCATCACTAACATCATAATGAGAATCTATACAGGTAAGTCTTTGATCTAATCTATGTTTATTTATTTAAAATAACTTCCTAAAAGTGAAGTGATAGGTCCTAAATTACTGTCAAATTTCCACTAATTTGTATATTCTTTGAGAAAAAGCCTTGTAAGCATCTACTATTTTTTAGGCAGTGACAAACATTGGAGAAAAATCATGGGAACAAGGCATGGATTCTTCATCCTCAAAAAACTTATGTTATAAAGCCATCCAATTAAGATTTCCCCTGCAGAGTATCAGTATGTCTTTCATCTGGAAGGGAGTGTCTAACATGAACTTCTAAGATACCTTTAAAATTGGTGTTTCATATAGTTTTGTTGAATTGCAAAATGAAGACTTTCCTAATGTTTCAACATTGTCTTTTGTAAAATGCAATACTAAATTTTATATTTGCAGTACTGGGCATAGAACCCTGGGAATCACACATGGTAGGCAAGGGCTTGACCACTGAGATACCCCTCTAGTCTCTGAATTTTAATCAATGCATTGGGATGGCTGCTTGCAAAAATAATGTCCTTTTATCAAAGTTCTTGAAAGTGGACATGGATTCCTTAAAATTGAAGAACTAGTGTTGTTATGTCTTGACTTGACATATGTTTTGTGCATAAGACCTCATGTGTTCCTGCTTTTAGCACCTCTGGAGTCTGGAGCAACCCAGACTTAGATGTTCTGTTTGAATGTCATGGCATTTGTGTCCAAACAAATTAGTGTCTAAAATAACTCAAATGGAAAGACATTCCCACATGGGCTGGGGCCTGGACAAGATGGCTTTGAAATGCCTGGTAGCCTACATTTCCCTTCTCCCTTGCCATTTTAAAAAGAGAAAAGGATCTTCAGAAAGAATGAAATCTGTGAGGACTCAGATAAAAATTATTCTAAATCATTAACAAAGAAAGAAATCTATCTTCTCTCAACACAAAGGGATCCCAAAATGTCATACTCAAATCTGCAACATGGAAAATCTGAACCATTGAAAATCATGCATTAACTATGGTTATAAGATAGTCATCTCATCTCAACAGCTAAAAATACACAGGGACAGTCTGAAATATTGCCATTTTTATATCCAGTGAAATAGCTTCATTTTTACTCCACAAAGAAAAAGACTCCTGTGAACACTGAACAATATTAAATTTGTGTTAACTCCCATTAAGTCACATTCTGTCTTAAGGTCAATATTCACTCTGCCTCTACCAAACCCATCCCTGGCCACAATGTTTCAGATTTCTCTGGCTCCAGGGGCCTCTGATGCTCCTGCTCCTTATTCTTGGGTGACTCTAGGCCACCCCCTAAGATCCGGGTTCTTCTTTCCCTCTTTAGTTCTCTCACAGCTTCCAAAGGTCTCTTTATCCCCACCCATGGTTATTTACAAGTTACCTTACATGACCAGTTCAAGACTGCCTTCTGCATAGGCGATTTTTGTGGTGAGAGAATAGAGACCAACACACTTTTTAAAAAAATTTTCATTTTTTTATGTTTTCAAGTAAGGCTTTGGGTAGAAGAAACTGACATTGTGAAGAAGAGGTGTGAAAGCAGTAACTTCAACATCAGAAGTGAGAATGGTGAGGGAGGAAGAAGTAAGATGCCAAGGGATCATCTGATTTGGCAAAGGATGCAAGCCTTTATAGCAATCACTGTGGAATGTTCTCAGCTTAGGAGCTGCAGATCATGGGGAAGTATAAACATCTATTTCTCTGAAACTCCTAAATCACTTTTATTTAAATCAGAGTCAATCACCTTAAAAATACTCCTGGAGCAATATTTTCCTATAAAGTTTGCTTAAATCTAGACCATTATTATACACATCAGTGAGATTAGAACCTGCCTAGGGACCTTGTTGAAATGCAGAGTCCCAGCCCCTATTCAGTGGTCATCTTTATTCAGGTCTGTACCTGGGGGGCCCAGTAATACTGAAATGGGTGATCTCTAGGAATAAAATGTCTGTACCTGGAGCATTATTTGGACATATTATGGAGAAATACAGCTTCATATTTAGTGAAATGTGAGGGTTTGGAAATCATGTAGGGATTTCAGCAAAGTGGTGCTTATGTTGTGATATTAGATGAGTGAGTGTTCAGGCAAAAGAAGAGAAAGAAACCTCCATATTCCATGACCAAATAGGAGACAGCTCATCATGCAAAAGCGAAAGATTTGGTTCTGAGATAATCAAATATGTCAGACAATTAAAAAGAGACTAGTTTCCATCAAGTAGGTTAAATATGACAGAAGTGAATGGATGGGAAATGTGTTAAAGGTATTAAAAGCTTTTGATGTTCCCAATAAGTAAATGGGAAAAAGAACAGACATTTCTCAAAAAAAGAAACAGAATTTCCAACAAATATATGAAAAAATGTTCAACATCTCTAAGAACCAGGGAAATGCAAATCAAAAATACCCTAAGATTTCATCTCACTCCTGTCAGAATGGCAATTATACAAACAATAATAAATGCTGGGGCAGATGTGGGGGAAAAGATATACATTGGTGGTGGAACTGCAAATTAGTACTCTGGAAAGCAGTATGAAGCTTCCTTGAAATACTAGAAATGCAGCCATCATTTGATCCAGCTATCCCACTTCTTGATATTTATCCTAAAGAAATAAAATCAGCATGCTATAACAATACAGCCCCTTCATTGTTTATAGCAGCACAATTCACAATAGCCAAATTATGGTTATGGAATCAGCCGGGTGCCCATCAATAGGTCAATGGATCAAGAAAATGTGATACACACACACACACACACACACACAGGAGTTTTACTCAGCCATAAAGAAGAATGAAATTATAGAATTTGCTGGCAAATGGATGAAAATGGAGAATATTATGTTAAGTGAAATAAGCCAGACTCAGAAAATTAAGGGTCAAATATTTTCTCTCATGTGGAAACTAGAGCAAAACAAGAGAAAGAAGATGCAGAGGGAGGGGAGAGCAGATATCATGAAGAGATAGGGAAGATCGGTGGAGTAGAAAGAGATAGGGAAGGAAGAGGGATAGATAGGAAGGAGAGAAAATATGGAATGAATTTAACAAAATCATATTCACATATAAATGTAACACAGGTAATTTCACCTTTATGTACATATAGAACGTATCAATCAAAAATAAATAAGTAGCCAAATACTATGGTGCATGCCTGTCAATCCCAGTGACTGGGGAGGCTGAGGTAGGAGGATCACAAGTTTGAGGATAGCCTCAGCAATTTAGGGAGAACTTATCTAAATAAATAAATAAGCAAATGAGTGAAAGGCAGATGGTAGTAAAAGAAGGTGAACAGGGAAGGGAAAGTGAAGGAAATGGTGATTGAAATCAAATTACATGTATGTATGATTTTGTCAAAATGAAACTAACTACTATGTATAACTATAGTGCTTTTAAAAACTGTTTTTGGTGCTAAGCATGGATGTTTGCTTACCTAAATTCTTATCAAAATAAAGTCTGAGCCAGATGCAGTGGTGCACACCTATAATTTGAGCAGCCCAGGAGGCTCTGAGACAGGAGGATAGCAAGTTTGAATCCAGTCTCAGCAACTTAGTGTGGCTCTAAGCAATTTAGTGAGACCCTATCTCAAAATTAAAAAATATAAAATAAAAGGGCTGGATATGTGGCTTAGTGGTTAAGTGCCCCTGGGTTCAATCCCTGGTAGTGATTTGGTCACTTCTGGACTCTCTCACCCTTGCTTGAATGTTTTAAAGGTACTTCTGCCACCTATAGGATACATCCAGACTCTGGGTTTACCACTCATGAAAGGGCTAATAGTCAGGCCCTGTCTGCGTGTCTCTGTGGCTCCAGCTTCTGAAGGCTCTTTCCACATGCTCCATGCTCTAGTCTAGCCACCATGTGATGTCCCCCAGCTGTACTCTCCCGGAGAACACAGCTTGCCCACTTGCCCACTCGTCCACTCTGTGCTGCTCCCCCAGCCTCACTCCATGGCAACCATCATCATTTCTCAAACCTCAGTTCCAGGACTGCTTGCTTTGGGGATCCTTTCCTCATCTTCTCAGCCAACCTCATTGATTATATGATTTTTTTCCTTAATGGCCCCCCAGCAATCAAAACCCACTCTGCAATGGTCCTTAGGGAAGATTACTTTCCTGGCTCCCGTTATTAGATGGTAATCCCTACTGGACAGAGGACAACTACAAGGGATATAGCATCACAGCACTTGGACTAAAGCAGAACTTGAATAAATATATGAATATTTTGATATGAAATACCGAGGCCATCAAGTTGCTTGGGTGGACAAGATGGTTATGGAGCCAAAACGTTACACTTTGTTGTTAAACTTTGTCCTTTTTTTTTTCTTTCTTATAATTCTCTCTAATGAGGAAGGAGTATGTGAAGAAAGTGCTGTTTTACTTCACCAAAGCAATTTGTGGCTTTCCCAGTTTTAGTGCAGGTTCCTGGGGTGAGCTTACTGTGGTCTTCAATTGCTGCACCCAGTGTCTGGTCACCAGCCAAAATGCTCTCAAGCTGAGCCTGGGCAGGACAAGCTCAGGTGAATTTATTTATTTATTTATTTATTATCAGGGATTGAATCAGGGACATTTAATGGCTGAACCACATCCCCAGCCCTTTTTATTTTTTTTATTTTGAGACAAGATTTCACTAAATGGTTTAGGGCTTCATTAAATTGCGAGGCTGGCTTTGAACTTGTGATCCTCCTGCTCTAGTCTCCCAAGTCATTGGGATTACAGGCATGTGCCACCATTCTCAGCCTTAACATTTTAATTCTTGACCTGAAGTTATTCATTTGAATAGTCCTACATTTGAATATTTGATAATTAATCTCAATCTATTATAGATTTGGATAAACTTTTTTTTTCTTCATCAAGCAAAATGGATTACTTAGTTATCCCAGATTGAATCTGATGTTTTATAAATTAGCTTTCCTCTCCAGAAAAGAAGAGACTGCCTTTATTCCTGCTGCTACAGAACCCTCCTTGAGAGCAGCTTCTAACATGACCTGGCTGGTCCCTAGGAGACTGGTAAATATGGTGGCTTTGCAACACTTCAAAGGCCCAAACTCAATAGCCTAACATATTTAAATTTTTCTTCCTGATTGTATGTTTATTAGTAATACTAGTATTTTTTCTTCATGGTGCTGGGGATTGAACCCAGGGCCTTGCACATGCTAGGCAAGCCCTCTACTATTGAGCTACATCCCCAGCCTAACATATTTTTATCTGTAAGAAGATAAACACCAATTTATGGAAAGCTAAAGACAAATCAAAAGCACCCTATTATATTATGGAGATAGACTTTATTTACTAATTTATATTCATATTCATTTAAATATTGATTGTGATCCTCCTGGTCTGAAGGGCTAAGATGGCTCTTGCCATGTATATGTGACTTTCATTAATTTCATGAAGAAACATACCTGGGAACAGTCATAGGGCCATGCAGGGTTCTGAGCTCTGAGGAAAGTGTGGCAATGGATGGCCTGGGAACAGATAGGGAATTAATGATTCAGCTTGGGAGATAAGAGATGGCCTCTGGATGGTAGAAGTATGTCAGGCAAGATGGCTCACTGGTAGGCAGGAGGTGGAAATGGTGCTAAGAGTGGCAGAACATATCTCAGTTGGAAAAACCCTGGTGGATCAGAGGGTGCACATGTGAGGGCAGAGACAGTGACTCTAAACTGGGAGACCCTTCCTAGAGCTAGAGGGCCTGGCCTGCTGGATTAAAGGAGGCCCCCATCCCCAGCAGATGAATTTATGTTAGACTTGTGTTGTGGCTTATCTCCACATGAACATACCAGCACATATCCACACAGTAGGTAAAACATTAGGGCAGAGGAAAAATAAAAATAATGAGACTGAAATTGTGCTATTGTGCATTTGAAATAGTTCCATAGGTAATTGATTTGATCGTTATCTCCCCCCCCACCCCCACTAATACATACTGCCACAGTCCTTGGAGGAAAGACCTCCCAACAGCACTCCCAATGCTGGTTTCCCCAGACTTCCCCTAAGCACAGCTAAAGGAGGTGCACTTGCTTCCAACAGGCAGAGTCATCTTTGTCCTCTCTACAAAGATGAGCTTCTCTAGCCCTTTGTGCGGTCATCTCCCTCTATTTGTCACTTTCTGTTGGGTATGGGTTTTGCGGTGATGGGTTTCTTTCACAGGCCTGGCTGTTGCTTTTTATCTAAAAGAAAGGGCTGCAAGAATTCAATGGGTTATTTATTAAACAGCCGGTCCTGCTTTGAGAGACTTTCCCCTCACTTTTGAGTGTTTAATAACAATTCTCTCGGTGGATGCTCTCTGCACAAAAGAAGTTAAACTACTGAAGAAATGATTTAAGCATTTTAAAACTAATACACTTTAGAATTCTGATTGGAGATAAGGTAGACTTTTTATTAACAAAGGGCGAATCTCATTTTCTCAAAAATTTCCTAATAAGGAGGAGAAAACCAAGAGAGAGTGGGAGAGTGTAACTCGGGCAACACACACTCAGGTGAAATTAATATGGCATTCAGTATTCTGCCTGGGAAATGCAGTAAAGCTTCCCTGCCTTGTGACCTCCCAAAGAAATGAGGACCCAGGGAAAGGTTTATGTATAAATAATATCCCTCCTCTGACATGGCTATTGGCCAGACCCTTGTGTAAATGAGTAGATATGTGCAAGCTATTTGTTCATCATATTAGCTAATGGGCATTGAGGACAGGGACTTTGAAGGTTCTCCCAGGTGACACTGCCTTTACCTTTAAGCAGCTCTAAGAGGTGTAGTTTTTTCCCTTGCTCTACAGATGGACAGAAGGGTCGAGTAACTTGCCCAGGGTTAAACAGCTTCAGCTAATAAGTGTCAGTATGGACATCCTCTAAGCACAGAGTTTTAACAGTGCTTTGTTATCTCCTTATATTTCTATCAGCTCCTTTGCAAGAATTCTGTAGGAATTCTATCACCAATCATCAGCCCTAAAAAAGCTTAACAGAATATAGTATCTAAAAAAAGAAAAGCAGGAAGGAGTCTGTTTAACAAAAGACATGGTCTCCTAACAACAATAGCACCATGAAAGCTGTATGTCGATGGTAAGCCAACACAAGCACCAATATAGAGTTCCTGCACTAAGTAATCATGGTGGCAGTTGTTAGGGTCATACATATGTATACATATTCATGATTTTTTCATCATTTGCTATAAAATCAACTCTTTCAGGATGTTTTTGCAAGGAATCATTTCTATCATTTCACAAAAGATGGAGAGAATCAAGAAGTTCGGGAATTAGGTACTAGAAAATTAAAGAGCTTATTGAGAATTATAGCTTTTGTAAAGAGGAAAAAAAAAACGGAGTTGTACTTTTCAATACTGAACACATAAACTATTTTCCAGAAACAAAACTGTTGTTTCCAGAAAGACAAGCACTCTTGTCTTCAATATCTGGCCAGGAGTAGTATTACATACCTGTAATCCCAGTGATTCAGAGAACTGAGACAGGAGTATGAAAAATTTGAGGCCAGCTTCAGCAACTTAGTTCTCACTGTCATCTCAAAATAAAAAATGAAAAGGGTTCACACACGTACACATGCACACAAACACACACACAACACTATTTTAAACATCTGGATTAAAATGGATAAGGCTTATAATTATACTATAGCTAACATCTGGATGTGATTTTTTTTTTAAAGAAGATGCTATGTAGAAAAAGATAAGTTGTAAAGAACTTTCTTGATACCTTGTTTCTTTTTCCTTTAGCTTTATTGAGATGTAATTGATAAAAATTTTATAAATTCAAGATGTACAGCACGATGATTTGATATATCTATATATTGTGTAATTATCAGTCAAATTAATTAAAACATTTTCACCACATGTAGTGGTGTGTGTATATGTGTGTGTGTGTGTGTGTGTGTGCACACACACATTTGAGCATTTAAGATCAACTCTCTTAGCAAATTTCAAGTAAATAATAGGTTAACTGTAGTTGGAAGTGGAGCAAGATGCTGGCTGAGTAAGATCTTCTGGAGAGTTCTGCCCACAGACGCATAAAGTCACTTACCAAATTACCATCACAAGAACTCAAGAAATCAGGTGAGGGGTGTTAGTAGTGCCTGTTTTAGTGTTATACAAGGAAAAGATGCCTTGAGGAAGACAGGTGGAAAGTGTTGCTGGTGGTACCCTTCATGCAACTCCAAGCAGCCCAACATGGAAAGAGAGACCTTGAGGTTGGCCTTAGTGTATACACCCAGTACTGAGGCTGCCACGGGGAAACCCTGTGCCGGGAAAAGCTCTGTGACCCCTACCCCCAGGCCGATATTGAAACACAGAGGCTTCAGAACTGCTGTCCACCAGGGAGCTGACTGCCTTCACCACCCATCCTCCAAACTCTGTCAACAGAACAGGGAGGGAGACTCCACCCTCTGGAAAGCAAGGCAAGAAAGCTGGCACCATGATTGGTCCTGGAGCCCAGTGCCAGTCCTACCATGGTGAGACTCAGCACCTGGTAGAAACTGAAGGCGCTGTATACAGGCCAGAGCTCGCAGAGCTTCTAGACTGGTCCCGGCATCAGGTGGAGACCTGTACACCAGTGCCACAGACTCAAGGTTTGGCCTGCATCATTCTAACCCTGGAAGGGGCCCAGGGCATGTGCCCTCCTCCTGAGATTTTATAAGCCCTTGCAGCTATGACACTGCGTACAACCCAACTTAGCAATGTGAGAGTCACAGATATCTCTTCAAGATACTGATTTATTTTCCCTTGGATGTATACCCAGGCCAGGGATTGTTAGATCATATGATAGTTCTATTTTTACTTTTTTGAGGAAACTCCATATTGTTTTCCATGATGGCTGTACTAGTTGGCATATCCACCAACAGTGTACAAACTTTCCCTTTACTCCGTATTTTTGCCAACATATATTACCTTTTGATTGTGATAACAGCCATCCTTACAGGTGTTTCCATTATTAGCTATGTTGAGGACCTTCTCATATACCTGTTGGACATTTGTATGGCTTCCTTTGAGAAATATCTATTTAGGGTTCTTTGTTTATTTAAAAAGTTTTAATTGACACATAATAATATACATATCAATGGGAGACAGTGTGATGATTAGATACATGTATAAGATGTGCAATGATTAAATCAGAATAATTAGCATTTCCATCTCCTTAAACAGTCATCATTTCTTTGCTAATTCTTAAATTCAGTTTTTTTTGCTATTGAGTTATAGTTCTATTGTGTCATTTTATTATAGTCTCTTTATCATCATCCTGAATCTATTTTAGGTGATAAAAATAGTAGCAAGATTCTTTCAGTTACAATCCTGTTCTTTCTGCCCACTTCTATTTTACTCTAGTTGATGACTCAATGTTTATTATTCCACAAATAGAAGCTGGTTTGGATATGTCACTGATGTGAAATTAAGTTCTTACTTTCTTCAGGACTCTCTTGTTGCCCCTTGATAATATTAGACACTCTCATGACTCAGGGCCTTTGTACCTGCTGTTAGCGCTCCCTGGAATGTTTTTAGCCTAGATACCTTTATAACTCTTTTCATCAACTTCAGCCATCTGATGAAAATTGAAAACCCCAGCTTTTGTTATCTTTCTATGATTTCCTATTCTGAGTTTTCTCTCATTAAATATCAGCTTCACTAATATCCTATATATTAGGCTATATCCTCAGAACCTGGAAATGTGTGCCTGGCACACAGGAAATGTTTGGTGGCAGTTCATTTAACAAATTATATATATATATTACCCTTAAATGCTATATGTACTCACTGGATCTTTTCTGTGAGGGTAAGGACTTAGTTTGGGACATTACAATGTTTCCTGTATCCTGGAAAGAATCTGCTATATCATCGCCTTTTGATATATACTTATGGATTGAGTAGGTAGATCCGAGCTCATTGACAAAATTATTGGGAGGATTATGGGGCTTTAAAAAGAAGGATGAAAGGAAAGGGAGAGAGAGAGAGAGAGAGAGAGAGAGAGAGAGAGAGAGAGAGAGAGAGAACTGATATATCAGAGCTCACTCCCATTTCGCATTGGCTTTTCAGAGATTATATGTATTTTATTATGTTAAAGCTACAATCTCAAATAAAATTTGCAATTCCCAAGAAGAGAAAATCAAATTGTGAATAAATATAGCTTATCATGAAACCTCATATCGACTCCCCGTCAGCTGCTGTTTTAGTACAGTATTGGTCACTCGGCAGTTAGGGGATGCATCTGATGGTGTGTCTCGTAAGTCTTGGTTGTACTAATGATATTCTCCTGTCAATAGATATATTGGATTCATATATAATCCAACAACCATTTACTCAGAAGGGAAAATAAGATTATACTTGCCAAATTTATTCTTTGTGGATCCAGGGACAAAACAGACACTTCAGCTTTGCCACAATCCAACCATCACCAGGAGGGTGCCAGGAGGAGGCGAAATGTAAGATGAATTTTAATGATGAATAGGACACTGACATTTAAAGTGCCTGTTTATTACAAAAATGAGAAAGCTTCAAAGTTATTCCCTCTGCTGGTCGGGAACCAGGGCTAAACAGAGAGAAGAAAATTGCCTTTGATTGAAGCATGTGGACACAGTCACTAGCAGGCTCCAAAAGCATAAATAGACATTGGAAGACACAGAGGATCACTGACCCAGAATTAGCTTTAAATATCTTAAAGCACATTTTTGAACATGAAGAAATATTAGCAATACTATAAATTTGAGAGTTTGGAGCTTGGGTTTCTATATGTTCAAATAATTAATCTATTTGTTTTAGTGAGCTTTTTTGTTGCTCTGACTAAATGACCTGACCAGAACAACTGCAGAGGAGGAAATATTTATCTGGGGGCTCACGGTAACAGAGAGACAGCAGGCTCCATTCCTCAGAGCTCAAGGTGAGGCTGAACATCATGGCAGAAGAGTGTGGTAGAGGGAAGTGGAGAGAGAGAGAGAGTTAGATACACCACTCTCCAGGTACAAAATAGTCCCTATAGCCTCGTCCCCAATGAACCACTTCCTCCAGCCACATATCACCTGCCTCTGATTATTACTCAATTAATCCCATCAGGGATTAATCAACTGATTAGGCTAAAGGTATAACCCAATCATTTCTCCTCCAAACCTTCTTGCATTTTCTCACATATGAGCTTTTGGGGGACATCTCACATCCAAACCATAACAGTATTCAAGTTCAGAACAATATGAGGTAGAAACACAATACCTGAAAAAGAATGTTTGAGAATGGAAAGAAATTACAGTGGCAACATATTCAGCTTAGCAAGTAAATATTTATTTGGAAGAAGGAATCTTGAGGTTAGTCTAAGAAGCATGGACAGTTGTACCCATTCCAGGTAAAGCTTTGTGGTTCATTAGAGAACTGTGGAAACAATCCTAGCATGAATTCCCAACCTGTTTTTAAGGGAGGAGACTGCTTCTTGCCCTCCTGATAGCAAAAGTGGGCCTGTGATTTTCACTGGTCAAGCAAATTTAAGTGGAAATGTTATGTGACATATAGCATGGTTGTGCCAGGTACAGAATCACACACTTATGATTCTAGCTACTCAGGAAGCTGAGGCAGGAGGATTGCATGTTTGTGACCAGCTTGGGCAACTTAGCAAGACCTTGACTCAAGATTAAAAATAAATAAATAAATAGAAGACCACCCCTGGGTTCATTCTCCAGTACCACAAAAAGAAAATGAAAGAAGAGTAGTAGTATTGTAGCCAATTCATATGGACATAAATATGAGTCATTGGGTCAATCTTTGTTTTGGCAAGGCACTAATATTTGGAGCCTTTTGTTGTTGATACACATCTTACTCTCAGCTGATCCAAACTGTCTCTACCTCTGTGCAAGTTGTTGAGAAAATGTTCTCATCATTTCAGAGGAATGGTGACACACCCTAAAGAACACAGAGTTCTAGGAATTCAGTTTTTCCAAGAAGAGTTGCCCCCTCAGAATTTCCTGGGAATTTTGAAACATGCAAAATTCTTTGCCACGGAATTAATGAATCCGAATCTTTGGAGGTAGGACTTGAGATTTGCATTTCATAAGTTCCTCCTTGTACAACCCTAAAACTTTACCTAAGACTAAAGGACAAGGACAAAAATACAGAAGCAGTGAGCAAGAGTTTAAGAAACTTTGGAAGCTTTTTTTGTTTGGTTTGGTTTGATTATGTCAACTGTATGGAAAAGCATGTTTTGAAAAAAAAATGGAACTGTAAATTATCAACCTGGAAAACATTTTTTTAAGTATGTGTTTTTAGATATTGATGGACCTTTATTTTATTCATTTATATGTGGTGCTGAGAATCGAACCCAGTGCTTCACACATGCTAGGCAAGTGCTCTACCACTGAGCCATAACCCCAGCCCCTGGAAAACATTTTTGTAAGATATAATATAGGCAAAGGTTTACAGTCTTAATAAAAAAAAAATCTTGCATATACATGAAAAAAGAGAAATACAAAAATTAAGCTAATTAAAGGATAAGAAGTTGACCAAAGAATATATATGAGAAGCTTGAAACATATTCAACCTTACTAATAATGAAATATATTCCAGGTAAGTTAATAGTGCAATATCAGTTTTCTTCTATCATACCTCACACTTAAACTTACTCTTTTTTATTTATTTTAGTTTTTAAAATAAATTACCGACAAAGCAGCTCCCAATATTTGAGAAAACTTGAAAAAGGAAGAAATTTTCCAAAGTAGCACACCGCAGAATTATTGCAATGTCACATTCTACCAAGTACAATATAGAAATAAACCTGCAGTAAAGTTAACAACCTAACCAGCTCAACTAAAAACTAAAAAAAAAATTCATAATTTTAAACTCCACAAGAAAATATACCTTAATATAACCTCTCATCATTTCAAAAAGATTATGGAATTCACTGGAAATTTGATTAATGTGTTACACTTAAAAAAAATGGAGAAACTCTATAGCTTATTCAAAGGGAGTTTCCTTATAATCTTAACCATAGTTAACCACAGGCTTTTGTCCATTCAACAGAAAATACACATAAAACAGACAATACATTCCCAAAAAACTTTTTAAGGATGTATAGCAACTAACATTCAATGCTTTTTAATTATATTGTACACAATATCTTCACTTTACATAGAAATCATAAGAATTTCTTTCCCCTTATACTACTATTAAGGACATAGGATTCATGATTTGGATGCATGGATGTAAGAAACAAAATATAAAACATTTTAAGTTCTTTTTTTCACTTTTTATTAGTTTTTTTTAGTTATACATGACAGTACAATCCATTTTGATATAATTATACAAACATGGAATATATCTGTTTCTAATTAGGACCCCATTCTTGTGGATATACAGAGTGTTGAGATTCACTGTGGTGCATTTATATATTTATGTGGGAAAGTTATCTCAGATTTATTCCATTGTCTTTCCTTTTCCTATCCTCTTCCCTTCCCTTCATTCCCATTTGTCTAATCTACTAAATTTCTATTCTCCCCCTCCCCACCCTTATTGTGGGTTAGCTTCCAAATATCAGAGAGAGCATTTGGCCTTTACTTTTGGGGGATTGACTTATTTCACTTATCATAATTGTCCCCAGATCCATCTATTTACTGGCAAATGTCATAAAGTCATTTTTCTTAATAGCTGAGTAATAATCCATTGTGTATATATACCTCAATTTCTTTATCCATTCATCTGTTGAAGGGCATCTAGTTTGGCTTAGCTATTGTGGATTGTACTGCTATAAACACTGATGTGACTGTGTCACTGTAGTATGCTGATTTTAAGTCCTTTGGGTATACACTGAGGAGTGGAGTAGCTGGATCAAATGGTAGTTCCATTCCTAGTTTTTTGAGGGCTCTCCATACTGCTTTCTAAAGTGGTTATACCAATTTGCAGTCCCACTAAGAATGTATAAGTGTACCCTTTTACCCCCATCCTCATAACATTTATTGTTGCTTGTATTCTTAATAATTGCCAATCTGACTTTAGTGAGATAAAATCTCAGTGTAGTTTTAATTTGCATTTCTCTGATTGCTAGAGATGTTGAATATTTTTTTTCATATATTTGTTGACCATTCATGTTTCTTCTTGTGAGAACTGTCTGTTCAGTTCCTTTGCGGACTTATTGATTGGGTTATTTATTTATTTATTTTTGGTGTTAAGTTATTTTTATTTTGAGTTCTTTGTCTATCCTGGAAATTAGTGCCCTGAGATGCAGGTAGCAAAGATTTTCTCCCATTTTGTAGACGCTCTCTTCATACTCTTGATTGTTTTCTTTGCTGTGAAGAAGCTTTTTTAGTTTGATGCCATCCATATATTGGTACTTGATTTTTCTTCTTGCACTTTAGGAGTATCTTGTTAAGGAAGTAGTTCCTGAACTGATGTATTGGAGTGCTGGGCCTTGAGATTGGATCCTGGCTCTTCCACTCATTAGCTTTAGGATACTGAGCTAGTGCTTCCAATTCTAGAACTCTTAATTTCTCATGGCTTTGATGGTTTTGATGACAGCCAACTCACCTGCTTCTCAGGGCTATTTGATTTAGTAACTCAGGTGTGCTTTGTGAACTGAAGAACACTTTGCATATCAGGATACTATGGACCATGTTGATATGGGGTATGGGTGGGGAGGGTTTGTTCTCTAGTGATAACACTCAAGAGTCTCTGGATTGACACGAAACGGAAATCAGCAACATGATACTGGAAAGCCGGCTCAGGCTCATCAATGCTAATTTTATTTTGCTGTTTTAGTAACTGGTAAGAAAATTATTAGGAATTATTTAAGTCTAAGAGATGGCTTAATGCTGAGAGCCTGTCTGGTTTAAGTTGCAGAGTTATGAAAACAGACATGTCTGCACTATTTCGATTGAGAATCTCAGATAGTTGGAGAAGCCAGGAAGAGAGAACCTGCCAAGTTGATATTAGACAACTCACCAGAGCATGAACAAAAGCTCCTCTAACTCCTTCCCATTCCTACTAAAATAGGGCATTTACAGAGTGCTCATTATGTGCTAAGCACTTTACCTGTCATCACCTCCAGAGACAGATATTTTCAGCTCACTTGTACAGATGAAGAAGGACGCGGACGCTTACTGGGGTAGTTGGGTTGTTTTCGTTTTTGCTTTTTCCTAAAGTGACTTTCCCAAAAAGTGATGAGGGCAGAATTTGAATTGAATTTTTGCCTGACTGAACCTTTGCTCAGCTTCTCTCTATAAAGCAGATACAGTTATTTCAGGTGGCAATGTGAAAATACAAAAAGAACGCATCACTTTTACAAACCAGAAAAATAACAGTGACATCTGGGATCACAGAAAGGTACCACTCACATGTCAAGGTGTTCTGCATAACCAGGATAATGAGGAACTGGAGTACAGAAAATTGAAAAATCCCAATAATGCTCAAATAAACCATCTTCTTATTCTGTATTCTTAAAAACTTAGATGCAGAAATGCATAGCTACTGTACAACGGTCCTTAGATTCAGGTTGAAGAAATGAAAGGAAATGAAATTGCTGTACTCTTCAAGGTTTTTTTTTTATGTCATTGGGAATCTAGACCCAGCTCTAATGATGAAGGAAGCAATGCCAACTTTTTGTCTTGCAATTATAATCCTTTTAAAATGGGCATCCTGTGTCTTCTTAAAGTGCTTTCCTTGATTTGCTCATCACTATAACCCAAAGTAATTCTTTAAGGGAGACATGCCAAAGAAAAATGTCCTTACAGTCAGGAAAGTACAAATACTCCCAATTATATCTTAAAATTACAATGTACTGAACTATGGTTAAGTACCTAAAGATCTGATTACCTGTTAAATTATACCTAAAACATGACCAGGGGAAAGTAGCTCGTCTAGCAATAAAAACTCCTTACTTGCTAATAGATATTAAAATATAATTAATAAAATATGACTCTCCTTTACAGGACCTAATGGTCCTTAGTTTTTGGACCATCATCTTTCCACCGCAGCTCCCAAAGCTCTGAATCTTTAAAAGCCATACATAGCAAAGCTAATATACAACATAGGCTGCTGAGCTGTGGGAACAAATGGAGTGTATAAAGTGAAGTAAAGAGGCCGAGTATGGCCTTTATAGGACTTCAAAATGAATCCCAAGCCATAATGAATGGTGGCAGTTTAAGTTCTTGGAATTACTTAAGAAGTCATTTAGCTATTTTATTGGTCATCTTTTAGGCATATTTTAAAACATGTAGAAATCATTTTTCTTTTCGACTCCCCCTTTCCCTTCTCTACATTCCTCCTTCCCCCTCCCATTTCTCCCTTCCTCCCTTTCTTTTATTTTTACCAGAAGAAGAGAAAAAGCATAATTGTGTGTGAGTCGGGGAGGCATAAAATGACAGATAAAATGTACTCTTAATAAGTAATAAATAAAATAATGAATAAAAAGTAATTCTGAGCTCCCACTGTTTTTTCTTTTAAAAAGAACACTACAGACTTATTTCTCCTTTAACCCTCACCTGTTGCACACCTACTGTGTGTTAAGCCACAGGTACTTTCCCCTCGTCTCCACCCCAGGAGGAAGTGGAGCTTTAGAACAGGGGACTGTACTATGGGACTCTGCCTTGGTGACCTCTGCTTTGAGCACTGTTGTCCCAGGGCCTCCCCCTGGGTCAAGAAGTGGGTGACAGCAAGACCCTCAAGGCCAATGCAGCTAAGGTTCCCCCCACTTTCCACTCAAGTGAAGTTCATCAGGGTTCATTCAGAACGCCTCTGCAAGTTCACATTCCTTATCTGAATGTTCCTGAACCCAAATGCTGCTGGAGATTGGCATCCCAGACCCTTGGCTTCTCTGGACTGGTACCTAGTCAGCCAAGAGCTTCTGGAGAAAAGAGCACCAGCTGGCAAGTTGGTGCCAGTACAAAGACCTGGTATCAACTTCAACTGCGCCCTCAGTGTGGGCCTATCCTGGTCCCTCCAGTTCTCCAGTTATTCCCAGAACACCTCTAAATTTTCTTTTGTCCCCTTCATTCTGTTAGGAGATGACTTTCTTTTAAAAAGAGAGGAGATGATGTGAGAGGGAAATTTCCACCCTTCAGGCCTCTTTGCCTTCCTCTTTCAAACCCCACTCACACACTGGCTTCTCTTGCTCTTCCCAGGAGCCATGTGCTGTTAATGACTTGTGCTGTCCCCTGTATCATCAGTATGACCTAACTACCTGGTCTTCTTGGCAACACATAAACATGTTCTGACTTCTCCCATAGTAAAAACAACTGCCCCTGAATGTTCCTTCAGCCCTGTCTCACATTCTCTATTTTACTACAACCCTGAGTAATGGACAGTAATGTGTGTGTGTGTATGTGTGTGTGTGTGTGTGTGTGTGTGTGTGTGTGTGATATTAACCATTTAAAAAGTGCTTGATTAAAGTATAATACTTCTATGACTCCCAAGCCATAATGAACGGTGGAAGTTCTTAATTCTATGAGGTACAGCATAATATTTCAACACATGTATAATGTACTGATCAAATGAAGGTAATTAGCATTTCCATTTCCTTATCATTTCCTTTTGTGTCTGGAGCCTTGAGCCTTTCTCTTCTAATTATTCATAAAATATATGCATTACTATCTAGAGTCACCCCACTGTGCTGTGGAGCACTAGAACATATTACTTCTATCTTGAGGTGTTTGGGACAGTGATTTTGTTGGGATAGCTAAGGCAAGCTGGGCTTTGAAGAAAATGTATATTTTTCAACCTTATTAATTCATTAAGAACTGTAAGACTCCACAGACTAAGGTCTACACAAGATGCTTGATAGCATTTACTGAAACAATCCTTCAATTCCTATAGCTGACATTAACAAGCTCAACAAATCAAGTAATTAAAGACTGATCACAGTTGACCTTCATACAAGGTCTGTCTCTCTCCATTTCTCCTCAATGACACATGTTCAAATAGGATGTATCTGTTTGATCATGGGGAAAAGGTAAGAATTTAAGCTAAAGAATGGGTAAGAAAAACCAATCTTAGAGCATGGTGGAGCTGAATATCTGAGGAATAGAGAATCCTTTGTAACTAATTTCCAGGGAGGCAGTTGAAATAACTCTGTCCCTCTTTCTGGACTATGCTAAAAACTTATAGTCAATTTCATTAAAGTAGTCTTAATGAAGACAAATGAATAAATATGGCAATAAAGCGAAATTGAACTGCTTCCGATTGTTTGAGACAAGCATTCGATACATTGTGATAGTTTCTACATCTGCACCTAAAGTAGCTCCCAGGTCTGCTCAAGTTCACCAGTAGCAGCCTCACAATGCCTGGGCCCTAGAGCTCATTGCCAAAACCCATGCCCAGCCCCACTCAACATATCTGAATCGGGGAGCCAGTGGCACAGAGAAGATGGATGGTTATAATTCGAGGCTGTGCTTCCATTCGACATAGGAGAATTGGCTTTTTTTCAGCTATAAGTATCAAAGGCAGAATAAATGGCTTCATAACACTTTACTATTGCTAATAGTCATAAATCTGGATTTTATACTGACCTCTGTCTCAAAGCACTTCACAAGAATAAAGAGAAATATAAACTTCCCACCAAGATTGCTTTATACAGTCAAAAACCATTTCCTGTGAAATGAAAGACACTTGCTATTTAACAACCCACAGATACATTAGGCAACAGTCAAAGGCAGGAGTATCCAATTGTAACCAAACGCAGAACTGATTTAGTTAGAATGCAATTACCTCAAAAACTCCTGTTCTTCATTTTGCATCTTTTGTGAAGGGTCATTAGGAAGAGTCCAGATGTTATGCAACTCAGTATTTGGGTTTCATCTTCTTTTGGGATGGAGCAGAGCAGGTTGGTGCAAGTCCCTACACAGAAAGCCACTTCCCTTGGCCTCAGGGCATAGCCTGCCTTGCTGAACCAAAGTGCCATACTTTCATTACTAAGGAAATACTTCCATTGAAATTGTGGTGTTTCTCTCAGCCTAAAGGCACACTTGGTGAACTTTTCTGTTTTTATCTTGTCTCGCTGGTTAGTCTATTCTGAGGCTCAATTAACTTGACTGTTCTTCTATTTCCCAATTCCCAGCTTTCTCCTGAAGTAGTCCCTTTAACTGTGGCTAACACAGCATTTATTGCTCAATGCTTTTTAACACAGTCCAGAGCAAGTCTTTGCAAAACAGCACTGACTGGGAAATCGTCCCCTGCATTCTCATTTTTGGAAAGTTGTATCATCTACAATCCTGCAGTAAACCCTTTGTTGGACTTTGCTTCATTTGGCATTTTCCAAACCCATTTGTTGACATTATTTCCCCTTTCTTTTGTGGAACCCATATCAACATCACACAAAACTTGAGCACTCCTTGGAAATGCTGAAAGTTTCTCACAGATTAAGCTATGATGATATCCAGTTTTTCTCATGTATAGAAAGAAAATATTAGACTACTAGTTTTCCCAGGTCCCTATTAGTTCCAAAAGAGCATACACATAGTGTAAATATTACTGTTGTAGGATATCATTCCCAAGGTGACCCGGAGCATATAAAATAGCAAAATTATTCTCAATTTATACCTCCTACTGGGTGTAGAAAACCTCAGTATTCTAGGTGTTTTTTCCCTGCTAATGTCCTGGAATCTTTCTGTCAATAAAATCTAGGGAGGAACCCTGGGAGGAATTCTATTAGCTGGAAATATGGAAACAGAACTCCCCAGGGGAGAATTTTACCTTCTCTCCTTTAATTCATTAGCACTAAGGATATTAGTCACAGACATCCATGGACTACCTAAAATAATCTTGTGTGCAGCCTGGAATAATAGAGACAGCTAGAATTCTCATTTTGGTCCTTAGATGTCACTAAAAAAGAAAACCTCTGACTTTGGTATGTAACAAATTAGCACATCAAAAGAGTGTTTTGAGCCCAATAGGAGAAAGTAAAGACATCCCAATTTTTCCTTTAGATCTCTGAATTATTTCAACAGATGTATTCTAGTAATTATTTGGGGGAATCTAGACAGACCTTTCAATCAAAGATGACAGAAAGCTGGGGCCAAGAGGGCCAGGTTAGAACAGATGCTCGTCACTAAAATTTAAGTACCATTTCTTTTTATTTTCCCTTCTTACCTGGAGCTTGGCACTGATAAATGGATTTCTTGGTGGGGAATTTACTAGAAGGTACATGAGAAAGAAAGTACCTTGAGACAATTCATTAATTCAACAAAGATGGATTTGGCAACCATGGTAGACAAGGTACTTGGTGCTAGAGATGCAGAGGGGGCACCAACAGAGGTGACGGCAGCCCTTGTGAGCTAGGAACATGGGGATGGTGTCAGACAGGAATCACAAGGCCACATGGCTACTCTAATTTCCAACCAAGATAAGGTCTCCGAAGGGAACAGACATTCATTCTATGGCAGTGGATATCCAAGGAGCCTCTCTGAAGAAGTGCTGCCTGAGATCTCAAGGATGGGAAGGAACAAGTTGGGGATAAATAGAAAGGAAAACATTCTGAGAGGGGGGATGTACAAAAACCCAGTGGCCAAAGAACCAAAGAACTCAACAACCCCAAAGCAGGCCAGCATGTCTTGAGTATGGGATGTGAAGAGAAAAATAGTGAGAAACTTACCTGGAGGGTCAGCAGGGTCAGCTAAGGCAGGGCCCTGGAGCTTTGGGGGAGAGTTTGGACTCTGTCCTAAGAGCATGGGGAAACCATTGCAAGATCACACATTGGGTGTGTGATTCAGACCCTTTAAAAAATGTTCTTTTTAAAGATGTCAGCCTGCGTGTAGAGGAAGCAGATTCTGGGGGATGGGAATGGAACCAGGAAGACTAGTTTGAAGGCTTTGCAGCTGTCCAAGTGAGAGTGGTGAAGGCCAAGGGCTGGAAAAAAAACGTGTGAATCCTTAATTGTCAACACTGATTGGTAGACTGGGAAAGCAGGGGCAGTAGAGGAAGAAGTCAAGACTCACTCCTAAAATGATAACTTCA
Organism: Marmota marmota marmota; assembly: GCF_001458135.2. Lineage (NCBI taxonomy): Eukaryota > Metazoa > Chordata > Mammalia > Rodentia > Sciuridae > Marmota > Marmota marmota. The sequence continues at coordinate 3,534,807 of NW_026000221.1, forward strand.
GATGAAGCGCTCACTGGTCTGTGTGGTGTCTGTAGAGGATTTGTGCACAGTATTAAAGCAGAACCAGTAGGTGCTCTGCTAATTCCCTCCACTCACCGTTCCCATCTATGTAGTCACCCCCCACTTCCAGCTGCTGTGTCCAGTTTCTGTGTGATCTGGCTTCTAACAGCTTACAACTATGGCTTTCAGCAGACACTGGCCTGGAAGACACCCAACTCCACAGGCACAGAAATCTAGGCAGGCATTGTTTCTCTACCCAAGAATGCCTCTAGCTGATGCCTGACTTGTGAGGCCCAGCTCCCCTGCTTCCAGGAGGGACAAGCCAAGGTTTAGTTCCCCTGAGGGAAAGGCTAAAGCTGGGAGTCCTCTTGAAATTCCACCTTTGCTTGGATTTTCCCTTTTCCTATCCTGGCTTTCAGTGATTCTCCTGGAAGCCCCACTCTAATAATCCACATGTATTCCACCCTTATCTTAGTCCATTTCTACAACCTCTGCCTAAGAGAATTATTATGATCACAAAGCAAAATGAGAAATGAGAGAGAGAGAGAGAGAGAAAGAGAGAGAGAGAGAGAGATTACATCAAATTAGTTTACTCACATAATTATGGAGACTGAGAAGTCACAAAATCTGCTGTTGGTAGCTGGGGACCCAGGAAGGCCAATGTGTAGCTCCAGCATGGATCTGAAGGTCAGAGAGTCAGGAGAACCCATGATGTAAGTAAGGTCCACTTTGAAGGTGAGCAAGCTTGAGACCCAAGAAGCATCTGAGTTCCAAGGCTGGGAAAGATCAACTGGAGACCAGTTCCCATTCCTCTTATTCAGGCCCATCCCTTTTTATTCTATTCAGGCCTTCAACTGATTGGATAAGATCTATCCACATTAAGGAGAGCAGTCTGCTTTACTCAGTCCACTTACTCAGATGTCATTGTCATCCAGAAACACCCACGCAGAACCACCCAGAATAATTTTGTTTAGATGAATGGGCTCTCCATGGTCCATCCATAAAGTTGATACAATTAGTCATCACCAAACCGCACAGGAATAGGGATTTTCCACCTAATTTCATTTTTATTTAAATAAAGAAGTTCTTATTTTGACAGCATATCAGTAATTCACTAATTTTTGAAAATTAATTTAACATATACTTAGTGCTATGGTTTGGATATGTTTTGTCCCCTGAAACACTCATGTTGAAGTTTGAGTCCCTACATGGCTGTGTTGGCAGGTGGAACTTTGGCAGGTGATTAGATCATGGGGCACTACCTTCCTGAATTGGTTAATATCTGTTTGGTACCAGGGATTAAACTCAGGGGCACTCAACCACTGAATCACATCTCCATCCCTATTTTGTATTTTATTTAGAGACAGAGTCTCACTGAGTTGCTTAGTGCCTTGCTTTTTTGCTAAAGTTGGCTTTGAACTTGCTCTCCGCCTGCCTCTGGGATTATAGGGATTATAGGCATGTGCCACTTGGCCCTACCTAATATGTGATTTGAAAGAATGGATTAGGTTCTCTCCAGATTGTATAAAGTCTCATGAGAGAGAGGAAGTTAGATCTTCTTGTGGGACTGGTTAGTTACCCCAAGAGTAGGTTTTTATAAAGTGAGCTTCTCTCTCACTTGTGTGCTCCTTCCAAATGTACCTACTTCCTCCTTCTGCTTTTCTGCTTTGAGGCCCTCACCAGAAGCTGAGCAGATGCCAGTTCTATGCTTTTGGACGTCCAGAACTGCAAGCCAAATAAAATCCTTTTCTTTATATTTTTCCCAGTCTTAGGTATTTTGTTATAGCAATAGAAAACAGACTAAGACATGAGTATCAATCATGTACCAGACACTGTGCTAGAGACTGGGACTCTAATAATGAATTAGAATTAATTACTCTAATACCAAGAGCCTCATGGTGCATTGAATTGTAATCAGTATGGTAAGTGTTTTGATGGCCCAGAATAAATAATTACTCTTGATGGGGGTAAAAGACAAGACTTCTCAAATAGAATATGCCAGGATTTTAAGGATGAGTAAGAATTCCCTGGGTTGGAAAGAATATTCTAGACAAAATGAATAGCACAAACCAGTGTGCACTGGAATGAAGAGGGCTTGGCCTAAGCAAGGAATAACACATTATTGGTATGTTCTAAGCACATGGTCTTTAAAGTTCAAAATTTGTTCAGATGACAGAGTTATTTGGAGAGGAGAATAGAAGAAGAGGAAGAGGCAAATCAAGAAAGTACTCACATGGGTTGGGGATATGGCTCAAGCAGTAACGCGCTCACCTGGCATGTGCCAGGTGCTGGGTTCTATCCTCAGCACGGCATAAAAATAAAATAAAAAGATGTTGTGTCCACCGAAAACTGAAAAATAAATATTAAAAAATTCTCTCTCTCTTCTCTCTCTCTCTAAAAAAAAGAAAGTACTTACATTCCAGACTAAGGAATAAAATATCCATTATAATTTTTACACTCAGTGTGCATGGCAGGCATTACTAAGGAAGGAAAAATCACTACTGAGTCTAGATATATCCAACTAGAAATCCCGTGTCAGTGACTTGGGATTGACAGTTGAGCTGAAGACTATTTGCTCTTCCTGTTGTAGATAATAAGGGAAGACTATTGTTTTTTTAAGCAGCATATGGTTTAGAAGAATCTCAATGACCAGAAAACTGATGTTAGGAAAGAGAAGACATGGGAAGACCAGCTAGGAATAACCTCTAGTGGTTCCGTTGTTTAATTATCGAGCTACTAGGATTAAAATTCATGCTCATTAATATCTAATCTTTCCTTTAGGCTTCCTCACAGCATCAGTGAGGTAAGCATTATCCTTATATTATAGATAAGGAAACTGGGCTTCATAGAGATTGAGCATTTTGGCTCCTGTCAGGTTGGTAGTAAATGATAAAACTGGGCCTGGAGTCAGGCAAGTCTGGGAATTGTCTGGCCTATGTGCCCCCCTACTTACTCCCATTTTACACCCCCTCCTCCCTCTTCACTGTGTTCTAGGCTCACTAGATCTTCTTTTTTCTCTTATGCCTTCCTGTGCCATACGTCCTTTGTAAGAATGAGCATTTCTCTGTCACAGAAACACCCTTTCTCCTCCCTTTACCTTCTTAACTCTTTCTCACCTAAGGCATCACTTCCTGAGGGAAGCTTTCATGAAGGCTTTTGCTGGACTCCTTCCCCTCCCTTTGAAGCTCTTACCTCTCTTTTGTTTTATTGGTTGTTCAAAACATTACAAAGCTCTTGACATGTCATATTTCATACATTAGATTCAAGTGGGTTATGAACTCCCATTTTTACCCCAAATACAGATTGCAGAATCACGTCGGTTACACATCCACATTTTTACATAATGCCCTATTAGTGACTGTTGTATTCTGCTGCCTTTCCTATCCTCTACTATCCCCCCTATGGTTTGTGTCTTGAATGTCCCCCAAAGGCATGGTGCTCAGCCCATGGGGATATTAAGAGTTAGTGGAACCTTTAGAAGATCAGGCCTAGTTGGGTCATTGGGGATGTGCTCTTGGAGAGGATTTGGGACACTGATCCTTTCTATTTTTCCCTTTTTTCACATGAGGTGAGCAGCCTCTTCCACCATGTTACTTCTGCCATGATGTACTGCCTCCCACAGGCCCCCAAACAACATGGACTGAAACTTCCAAAACTGTGAAGCCAAACAACCCTTTTTCCTCCTAATAAGTTCTTTATGTCAGGTATTTTGTTACAATGATATAAAGCTGACTGATGTGCTTAGGTCATTATTTGACACCAGTTCCGGTAAAAGTTCCATGAAGGTAGGGACTGTGGCTACTCTCATTGATCACTGCATCCCGAGAACTCAGGAAATCAAAGAAATTTCCTTTAGGGGTATAATATATATTTCTTAAATCAATCACTTCAAAATATCCTTGTATTATAATTAAGCAATGTGTGTCTTACCCTGGTAAGACTGTAAATGGAAAGACCATCAAATGGTTACAGAGTCATGGGCCCAGAAAAGGAGGGCAAAGACATTGGATAAGCCATATTGATTTTCTTCTGTTCCAGAAGAACTATAATCAGCTGGATGCTGTGGCAGCCCATAAATTCAGAAAAAGCACCATTACTCTTAGATGCTAAAAGATAAGCTTTCTGGGCTATTATTCAAAGAATTTGATTATGCTGGATCTCCTTAGGAAACTATTAGACACATTAAATCATTGTGAATTCATTTAACAAAATGAAAGGGAAGAGAGACACTAAGAAGTTCCTAGGCAAAAAGTAAAAAGCAAAATTTTGTATTTCAGGAACAAAAACAGATAAAACAAGTCCAATAGACAGGAAGGGTCAAGCAAGAACCAGAATAGGTGCTTCAAAGAAATGCCTGCTTGTATCTCCCTGCCAGAACATCAACATGCCCCTCCAGTGTCTTCCTTGGGGAGTTTTCAACCTGAAGGGTAAAATCACAAATATTGTGCGGATATACAAAATATACTCACATTTGACTGTCTAAAACTAATCTTAAAGTATTTTAGAGCAGCATAGAAATCTCTGTGCTGATATCTCAGCATGATGTCTCTCTGCAGCAAAATGTCTATTTGGGAATAGGTTTTATGCATCAGAAAATCTGCATCAAATGTAGTGTTTTTATTATCAAAAGAGCCTACTTCTTGGGAGCAAATTTTTACCCCTCACACATCAGATAGAGCACTAATTTCTGGTTCTATAAAGAACTCAAAAAGCTAAGCACCAATAAATAAATAAATAAATAACCCAATCAATAAATAGGCCAAGGAACTGAACAGACACTCTCAGAAGAGGATATACAATAAATCAACAAATATATGAAAAAAATGTTCATCATCTCTAGCAATTAGAGAAATGCAAATCAAAACTACTCTAAGATATTATCTTACTCAGTCAGAATGGCAGCTATTATGAAGACAAACATCAACAAGTGTTGGAGAGGATGTGGGGAAAAAGGCACACTCATACACTGCTGGTGGGACTGAAAATTGGTGCAGCCCACATGGAAAGCAGTATGGAGATTCCTTGGAAATCTGGGAATGGAACCGCCATTTGACCCAGCAATCCCTCTCCTCAGTCTATACTCAAAGGACTTAAAAACAGCATACTACAGGGACACAGCCACATCAATGTTTATAGCAGCACAATTCACAATAGCTAAACTGTGGAGCCAACCTAGATGCTCTTCAGTACATGAATGGATAAAAAAATGTGGCATATATACACAATGGAATATTACTCAGCAATAAAAGAGAATAAAATCATGCATTTGAAGGTGAATGGATGGTGTTGGAGAAGATACTAAATCCCCAAAAAACAAATGCTGAATGTTTTCTCTGATATAAGGTGACTGACTCATAGTGGGGTAGGGATGGGGAGCATGGAAGGAATAGACGAACTCTAGATAGGGCAGAGGGGTGGGAGGGAAAAGGAAGGGGCAGGGGATTAGCAAGGATGGTGGAATGTAACAGACATCATTATCCAAAGTACATGTATGAAGACATGAATTGGTGTGAACATACTTTATATACAACCATAGATATGAACAATTGTGCTGTATATGTGTAATAAGAATTATAATTCATTCCACTGTCATTTATTTAAAAAATTTTTTAAAAATGTAGTGTTTTAAAAATTTAATATTTCTAAATTATAAAGTCATATATGTTCATTGTAAACATTTCACAGATACAAATATGTAAAAGTTAAAAACAACTTTCTTTGTATGTCTCTTTGCCACTTCAATCTTATTTCCTATGGAATAACCCTACAGATTACCATTGTTAAAGGTTTACCATGACCTTTGCATTTCAGGTCAATTGATTTTCAATAAAGGTGCCAAAATAGTTCAACAGAAAAAGAATTATATGTTCAGCTAATGGTTCTAGGACAACTGAATAGCCTCTTGCAAAGCAATACAGTTGGATACACGCACAGACACACACACACACACACACACACACACACATATGACTGGGAATTGAACCACTAAGCCACATCCCAGCCCTATTTTGTATTTGATTTAGAGACAGGGTCTCACTGAGTTGCTTAGGGCCTCACTAAGTTGCTGAGGCTGGCTTTGAACTTACTATTCTTCTGCCTTAGCCTCCCAAGCTACTGGGATTACAGCCACCATATATTTTAGTATATAAAAATAAATTAAAAATTGATTATAGACCTAAATGGAAGAGCAAAAATGATAAAACAATTAGAAGGAAATATAAGAGTAAATTTTTGTGACCTTAGGTTAAGCAAAGCCTTCTTCAATGTGATACCAAAGTACATATAAGAAAAAGTTTCCATTTAATGAAATGTCCAGAATAGACAAATCCATGGAGACAGAAAGCAGATTAGTGGTTGCCTGGGGCGGGGGAGAGGAGCTGAGGAGAAACGGGAAGTGACTGCTGGTGGTTTCATTTTAGGATGATGAAAATGTTCTAAAATTGATTATAGTGATGACTGCACAACTTTGTGAACATAATAGAAAACATGAATCACACACATTAAATGTGTGAATTGAATGGTGCCTGAATTCTATCTCAACAAGGCTGTTTAAAAGTAGTAAAGCGTTTTCTGTGTATATTGACACACTTATTTTTATCCTACCTACATAGTGCATTTCTAGTCATATGTTTAGTGCAAAGTGAGAAGAATGCATACTTTTTGTTCTCCAATTTGTTTTTATTAACTAATATGCTCAGATAAATTTTTATGTGAGTTCATACAGAGAGCTCTTCTTTTATAATGCTGTATTAAGTTTCCTGGAAGGCAAGACGTGGTGGCACACTACTGCAATCCCAGCTTTTTGGGAGGTTGAGGCAGAAGGATCTCACATGTGAGGCCAGCCTGAAAAATTTAGTGATCCCTAATTCAAAACAAATTTACAAAAGGCTGGTGATGTAGCTCAGTGGTAGAACATTTGTCTAGCATGTGCTAGTCCCTGGACTTAATCCCCAGTATCAGAAAGAAAAAAAAAAAAAAAACCCTAGAAGGATGTATCATAATTAATTTAGCCCTTTTCCCTGTTGCTGTTTATTTAGGTTGTTTTGGTATTTTTCTCTATAACAAAAAATACTGTCATAACTATCATTACAAATATACACTTGAGCACATGGGCAAGGACTTCAGGAGGCCAGATTCCCACCATTAAACTTGCCTGGTTAAAGGATGCTTGCATTATTAATTTGGGTAGATGTTGCCAAATCCAAGAATAGCCTTAAGGTGGCTTCAGTTGGGCCTCATGTTTTCTCAGTATCTCGTAGTTAGTATAAACTGTTTACAGGATCCTCAAACACCTCTAGTAATGGAACTTCACTGCTTTTTATTTTTCATACAGAATATAAATTTAGTTGGTCTTAAGACCAGACAACTTTCAGCACTGCAAAGTTTAGCTGCTGATGTCTGTTTAACGCTTTTGAGAATTGTGTTTCACCTTCTTATGGCTTGAATGTGTCTCCAAAAATCCATGTGTTGATAACTTTATCCCCATTGCCACAGTGTTGGGAGGTTGGGCTTTGGGAGCTGATTAGGCCATAAAGGTTCTGCCCTTGTGAGTGAATTACTACTGTTACCAAAAAAACAAGTTATAAAATAATGAATTTGTCCTCCATTTGCTCTCTCTTTCTTTCTCCATCCCCTCCCTTTCTCTCCTTCCTTCCACCTTGATACTAGAATTTTCAATCTCTAGGACTATGAGAAATAAATTTATTTTCTTTATAGGTTATCCAGTCTCTGGTATACTGTTATAGAAGCATAAAGCAGACTAAGATATAACAGTTTTAACGTCTAGGCCTTGGTAAGGAAAAATGAAGTTAGTGCATCATATTATTATTATTACTACAAATTTTGTTGTGCATATTTAAGATATATAACATGAAGCCATGGGATACATATAGATAATAGATTGGTTACTATAATGAAGCAAATTGACCTGTGTATCATCTCACATAGTTACTCATTTAATGTGGCAAGAGCAGTTAAAATCTACCTATTTAGCAAATGTCCAGTACAACATGAAATTATTAACTATACTCATGTTGTATGTTAGGTCTGTCAAATTATCATATGTTTTCTCTTACGAGTTTGAATGCCACACATATTGGTATGTGCTCTTTGTTACCATTTCAGTTTATGTCTCATATTTGAAACATTTTATTCCAGAATCTAGTACTTAATTTTCATTAGAAGACAAGATTTTTAATTTTAAAAATAAAGAATGAATAACTGGTTAAAAATGCATACTATGGCCAATACAGTAATGATTCACTTCTGGGAAGCATGGGGATACTTAGGAAATTTTTATTTCAGGCTAGTCTCTTGGGAGAGGAGATAGAAGGCAGTAATCTTTTTTTCAGCTTACTAATTAATTTCAAAAGCAAATGTAAGTTTTAAGTTCTCTGAAAGATATACTGAAAACATGTAGTTGAAATTTAAGCCCTTACTCTTGTTAAATTATGAGTTGAATAGGGCTTCGAAAATTATCTTGTCATTTTTCATCTGGGGAAACTGAAGTCCTGAGGGTTTCTCCTCTCCTTGTTTCAAGATTCCGAAGCCCGTTAGTGAGGAGACAGAGTCATCAGTCTGATGGCCCTCAGCTCCCTCCGTGTCACCCAACAACCTCATTTTGACCATGAGCAGATCTCTACCAAATTTACATAAACTATGTTTTTCTCAATTTTTATTAATATGTATTAATTGTACATATTAATGGGGTTCAGCGTGATACTTCTAAACATGCATAAAGTGTGGATGAATCATATCCAACCACTCTTCTTCTATCCTCCTCCCTACCCTTCACATTTCCCAATTTCTTTTAATCTCCGTTCTATTTACAGGTCACCTTTTTTAGTTTCCACATATGAGAGAGAATATGCAGAACTTGTCTTTTTGTGTCTGGCTTATTTCACTTAGCATGATATCCTCTAGTTCCATTCATTTTGCTACAAATAATATGATTCAATTCTTCTTTATGGTTGATTTATATTCTGTTGTGTATATATATGCATTTTCTTTATCAACTCATCTGTTAAAGGGTACTAGGCCAATTTCATGTCTTAGCTATTGTAAACAGTGCCACAGTAAACATGGGTGTTCAGGTATCATTTTTTGTGTGCTGACTTTATTTCCTTTGAAGTGAGATAGCTGAACTATATAGTAGTTCTATTTTTAGTTTTGAGGAATTTCCATACTGTTCTCCATAGTGGCTGTACTAATTTACTTTCATACCCACAGTGTATAGTTTAGTTTCTTTTCTAACTTAGTAAATTATTAATGTCATTTGAGTTATGTACCACGCTCTGCCTATGACGAATTGTGTATTTTTGGATAAAGGGAGCAAAAGAAAATTAAAAACAAAAAAGCAGAATAATGTGGATGGAGTGGCACATGCCTGTAATCCCAGTGACTCAAGAGGCTGAGGAAGGAGGATCTCCAAGTTCAAAGCCAACCTCAGCAACTTAGAGAGGCTCTAAGGAACTTAGGGAGAACTGATGTGGCTCAGTGGTTAAGCAACCTTGTGTTAAATACTTAGTAGCCATTACAAAAAAAAATACTCCTGGTGCAAGCTAAGGTGTAGTAAGTCAGTTACAGCCTATTGCTCCAACTGACTAAAACTCTAGGTCTTTGAAAATAAAAAAAAAAAAAGTGGTAGGATTGGGGAATGGAGTTAAATTTGGAGTAGGAACTCACCCAGGGGTGAGTTTCCCACTCCCCACCCCCCATTTTCTTTACTCATGGCTTTGATTAACAAGTGAGACCCCAGATAAGCTGCAGATATGGAGTTTGAGCTGTTAACTCAGAGACATCACTCTTTTTTGACCAAAGGAATCAGGAAAAGGGGGCCTAGGCAAGAAGATTCAAATTAATTTTTGTTTGTGTTGCTGGGGACTGAACCCAAGACCTCAAGTATCTAGACAACCAGCACTGAGCCTCATCCCAGTCCCACATTTTTTTTGGGGGGGATGGAGGGTGGGTACTGGGCATTGAATTCAGGGGCACTTGACCACTGAGACACATCCCCAGCCCTATTTTGTATTTTATTTAGAGACAGGGTCTCACTGAGTTGCTTAGGTGCCTTGCTTTTGCTGAGGCTGACTTTGAACTCATGATCCTCCTGCTCAGCCTCCTCAGCTGCTGGGATCACAGGCCTGGGCCAAGGCACCCAGCTGTGTTTTTCTCTTTGTCTTCTCACTCTCACTGCTTGGCCTCTGTGCAATCCCTGGTTGTAGATCTTTATGTGTTATGGTTTCTCTAGGAAACCCCATCTTTTTGTCAGAGAAATGGGAAAAATGGTCTTCATGATGTGGGATTTTAGGAAAATTCTACAGAGTGGAGAGTTGGAGAATGGTGTCCCCTCATTCCATGCACAAACCTGCTCAAATTCTTGACTCATTTCTGTAGTGTTCATTTGTGGGAAAAATATGAAAGGGCACAGCAAAGTTTCTGGTAAATGAGCCAAAATCAAACGACAACTGCTGGAGGACTCTGATAGCACAATTCCAAATACCACCAAGTCCCCGAATCACCCTTGAGTGACAGGCAGGCAGGATAGAATGATAGTAGCCAAAGAACTTCAAAAGCTAAGGTGACATGCAGACCACTGCTTACAGAAAGTGGGGGATAAGTTGTAATCTGAACTCAGTTGAGTTAATTGCCTGCTAAAACAAACAGCAAAAATGCAAATCCTCCGGAGAATTGTAGCAGGACCCAGCTCCTACAGGACACAATATTTAATGTGTTCAGAATGCAATTCAAAATCATACAAAATACAGTGAACAAGAAAATAGGATAAGTTCTAAAGGGAAAAGACAATCAGCCAATGGCAACCTCCAGATGACAATGATACAGGAATTTTCAGGAAAAGTTTTTTTTTTTTTAAATTTTTTATTTGTTCTTTTTAGTTATAAATGACAGTAGAATGTATTTTAACATATCATATACACATGGAGTATGACTTCCCATTCTTCTGGTTGTACATGATGTAGAGTTACACTGGTTGTGTATTTATATATGAACATAGGAAAATTATGTCTGATTCATTCTACTGTCTTTTCCATCCGCATCCCCATTCCCTTCTACCCACTCTTCCCTATCTAATCTGGTGAACCTCCCCTTCTGTCCCAACCCCTCACCTATTGTGGGTCAGCATATATATATCATGGAGAAAATTTAGCCTTTGGTTCTTTGGGAACTTAGCGTAATAGCCACCAGTTCCATCCATTTACCAACAAATGCCAGAATTTCATTCTTCTTATGACTGAGTAATATTCCACTGTGTGTATGTACCACATTTTCTTTATCCATTCATCTGTTGAAGGGCACCTAGTTTGGTTCCATAGCTTAGTTATTGTGAATTGAGCTGCTATGAACATTGATGTAGCTGCATCACTATAGCATACTGATTTTAAGTACTGTGGGTATAAATCGAAGAGTGAGATAGATGGGTGAAATGGTGGTTCCATCCCAAGTTTTCTGAGTAATCTCCATATTGTTTTCCAGAATGGTTGCAACAATTTGCAATTCCACCAGCAATGTATGAGTGTATCAGTTCCCCCACATCCTTGCCAAGATTTATTGTTACTAGTATTCTTGATAATTGCTATTCTGACTGGAGTGAGATGAAATCTCAGTGTAGTTTCAATTTGCATTTCTCTAAATGCCTGTGATGTTGAACATTTTTTTAGTATATTTGTTCACCAATCATATTTCTTCTTCTGTGAAGTATCTGTTCAGTTCCTTTGCCCATTATTGATTGGGCTATTTGTTTTTTGTGGTGTTAAGTTTTTTTTTTTGTTGTTGTTGTTCTTTATATATCTTGGAGATTATCTGAGGTACAGATGGCAAAGACTTTCTCCCATTCTGTAGACTTTCTCATTCTTGGTTATTTCCTTTGCTATGAAGAAGTTTTTTAGTTTGATTCCATACCATTTATTGAGTCTTGATTTTACTTCTTGCACCTTAGGAGTCTTGTTGAGGAATTTGGTTCCTAAGCTGACATGATGGATAGTTGGGTCTCTGGTTCCTCTGTCTAGTATGGGATACTGTATTTATGTGGCTTTGTGTCTGTGCAGTTTATTCTGTACCATTGGTCTTCAAATCTGTTTTGGTACCAATACCATGCTGGTTTTGGTACTATAGCTCTGTGGTATAATTTAAGGTCTGGTATTATGATACCTCCTGGTTTACTTCTCTCACCGAGAATTGCTTTAACTATAGTGGGCCTCTTATTTTTCCAAATGAATTTTATGACTGCTTTTTCTATTTCTATGAAGAACATCATCAGAACCTTAGTAGGAATTGCATTAAATCTGTATAATGCTTTGGTCATATGGGTCATTTTGACAATATTAATTCTGCTTATCAAAAAACATGGGACATCTTTCCATCTATTAAAGTCTTCTTCAATTTCCTTCTTTAGAGTGCTGTAGTTTTCATTGTAGAGCTCTTTCACTTCTTTTGTTAGATTGATTCCCAAATATTTTATGTTATTTTTGAGGCTATTGCGAGTGAGGTATTTTCCCTAATTTCTCTTTTAGTAGCTTCATCATTGATATATAGGAATGCAAATGATTTATGGATGTTAATTTTATATCCTGCTACTTTGCTGAATTCATTTATGAGTTCTGGAAGTTTTCTAGTGGAGTTTTTTTTTTTAGTCTTCTAAATATAGAATCATGTTGTTGGCAAATAGGGATAGTTTGAATTCTTCTTTTCCTATTTGTATCCCTTTAATTTCTTTCTTCTAAGTGCTCTGGCTAGAGTTTCAAAGACTATGTTGATTAGAAGTGGTGAAAGAGGGCATCATTGTCTTGTTCCAGATTTTAGAGGGGATGCTTTCAATTTTTCTCCATTTAGAATGATGTTGGCCTTGGGTTTAGCATAGATAGCTTTTACAATGTTGAGGTATGTTCCTACTATCCCTAGTTTTGAACATGAAAGGGTGCTGTATTTTGTCAAATATTTTTCTGCATTTACTTAGATGATCATATGATTCTTGTCTTTAATTCTATTGATGTGATGAATTACGTTTATTGATTTCCATATGTTGAAACAACCTTGCATCCCTGCGATGAACCCCACTTGATCATGGTGCACAATCTTTTCAATATGTTTTTGTACATGATTTGCCAGAATTTTATTAAGAATTTTTGTATCTCTGTTTATCAGGATTATTGGTCTGATATTTTCTTTCCTTGATGTGTCTTTGTCTGGTTTTGGTATCAGGGTAATACTGGCTTCATAGAATGAGTTTGGAAGGGTTCCCTCCTTTGCTATTTTATGGAATAATTTGAGGAGGATTGGTGTTATTTCTTGTTTGCAGATATAGTAGAACTCAGCTGAGAATCCATCTGGTCATAGGATTTTCTATCTTGGTTGGCTTTTTTTGGTTTGTTGTATTTGTTTTTGTTTTTTAAAGTACTAGGGATTGAACTCAGGGGCACTCAACCACTGAGCCACATTCCCATCCTACTTTGTATTTTTTCATTAGAGACAGGGTCTCACTGAGTTACTTAGCACTGCACTTTTGCTGAGACTGGCTTTGAACTCTCAATCCTCCTGCCTCAGCCTTCCAAGCCACTGGTCTTGGGAGGCTTTTGATGGCATCTTCAATTTTATTGCTTTAAATTGATATTCAAATTGTGTATGGCCTCCTGATTCAATTTGGGTAGGTCATATGACTCTAGAAATTTGTTAATATCTTCAAGATTTTTTATTTAATAGAGTATAAATTTTCAAAATAGTTTCTGATTATCATTTGTATTTCAGTAGTGTCCATTGTGATATTTTCTTTTTCATCACAAATTTTATAATTTGAGTTTTCTTTCGTTCTCTTCATTAGCTTGGTTAAGGGTTTATTGATTTTATTTATTTTTTCAAAGAGCCAACTTTTTGTTTTGTTGATTTTCTGGATTGTTACTTTTATCTCAATTTCACTGATTTCAGCTCTGATTTTAATTATTTCCTGTCTTCTATTGCTTTGGGAGTTTGTTTTTCTTTTTCTAGGACTTTAAGATATAATATTAGATTACTTATTTGTTGACTTTCTATTCTTTTATGAATGAGCTCAATGTAATGAGGGTAATTACAGGGTCTTACTGAATTACTTTGCACCTCATTTTTGCTAAGACTGACTCAATGTAATGAGCTCATTCACAGTGTCCCAGAGATTTTGATATGTTGTATTGCTATTCTCTTTTATCTCTAAGTATTTTTTAGTTCATTCCTGATTTCCTCTGCTATACATTGTTCATTCAATAATGTATCATTTAGTCTCTAGGTGCTAGAATAGCTTCTACTTTTTATTTTATCATTGATTTCTAATTTTATTCCATTATGATATAATAGAATACAAGGTATTATGTCTATTTTTTTGTATTTGCTAAGAGTTGCTTTGTGGCCTAAGATATGGCCTATTTTAGAGAAGGATTCGTGTGTTGCTAAGAAGAAAGTGTATTCAATTATTGCTGGATGAAATACTCTATATATGTCTGTTAAGTCTAAATCACTATTATTATTATCACTATTTAGTTCTACAGCTTCTTTATTTTGTTTTTGTTTATAGGGTCTGTCCAGTGGTGAGAGAGGTGTGTTAAAGTCATCTAATATTATTGTGTTGTAGTCTATTTGATTCTTGAAGTTGAGAAGAATTTGTTTGATATATGTAGATGCTTCATTATTTGGGACATAAGTATTTATGATTGTTATGTTTTGTTGATATATATTTCTCATAAGAAGTATGAAATATCCTTCTTTGTCCCTTCTGACTAACTTTGGATTGGAGTCCATTTTATTGGATGAGGATAGAAACCCCTGCTTGTTTGTGAGATCTATGTGAATGATAGATATTTTTCCATCCTTTCACCTTTAGTCTGTGGATGTCTTTGCCTATGAAATGAGTCTCTTGAGACAGCATATTATTGGGTCTTTTTTTTTTAATCTGTCAGTCTATGTCTTTTGATTGATTAATTCAGGCCATTTACTTTCAATGTTATTATTGAAGTTGAGATATGATGATTGAGATATGATTTTTATTCTCTGTCATTTCAATTTATTTCTGTTTTTTTAATCTGAATTAGTTCCTCCTTTGATTGATTATCTTTCCAGTGTAGTTCCTCCCTTTGCTTGTTTTCACTTCAATTTTTTATTTCTTCTTCATTACATATTTTATTGAATATGTTTTATAGGGCAGGATTTCTAGTTGTGAATTCTTTTAATTTTTGTTTATCATGGAAGGTTTTTATTTCATCATCAATCCTGTAGCTTAATTTTGCTAGATATATGATTCTTGGCTGGCATCCATTTTCTTTCAGATTTTGGTATATATTATTCCAAGACCTCTTAGCTTTGAGGGTCTGAGTTGAGAAATTAGCTCAGATCTGGATGGATTTCCCTTCAACTCTGACTTGTTGTTTTTCTCAGAAAGAATTTATTCTATCTTATTCTATATGTTAGGCATTTTCATAATAATGTGACTTGGTGTGGATCTGTTCTAATTTTGTATATTTGGTGTATTGTAAGCCTTCTATATCTGATTTTCCATTTTATTCTTTAGGTTTGGGAAATTTTCTGGTATTATTTCATTGAAAAGATTGTGAATTCTTTTGGTTTGTATTTCCAAGCCTTCATCTCTACCAATAAATCTTATATTTGGTCTTTTTTGGGCTATCTCATATTTCTTGGGAATTCTGTTCATGGTCTCTTAAAATCTTTTCTATATGGTGAGCTTTATTTTCAAGATTAAATATTTTGTCTTCATTGCCTGAAACTCTCTATCCCAAGTGTTCTAGTCTGTTGGTGTTGTTTTCCTTTGAAATTTTAATTTGGTTTATTGATTCCTTCATTTTGAGGATTTCTGTTTTTTTTTTTCCAGAATATATCCTTATTGAAGTGATTTTTTACTTCCTGTATTTTCTTTCTGCTATCATTCCTTACATCATCCTTTACCACACAGATCAATTAAACTATGTATATTCTAAACTCCTTCTTTGGCATTTCTTCTACTGTGGTGGCAATAGAGTCTGTTATTGAAGTATTTTGGTTTTTTTGGAGTGATTTTTCCCTTGTTTTTCCATGTTATTTCTGTGTATACCCATCTGACAGTATGGATGTGAGGCAGTAGAATTTCTACCCTGTGGATGTATAGTGTACTTGAAAGTTTCCAGTACTTCACTTGCTGAGAAGCTGCCTATCTGCTTTCTTGGTTTCATGCCATGGAACATCCAGGAAAGAGACCTTCTCTCTTCCACCATCTTGATACTTCCAGGTAAAGGTTTTTAAAACAGGTGTTACAACTGTTTTATGAGGTAAAGTCAAACAAAGTTGAAATTAATTCAAAAATTGTTCTCACCTAAGATATAGACACTATAAAAAAGAATCAAATGACAACTTTAGAAGTAAAAACTATAACAGCATGAGAAATGTAAAAAAAAATGAACTGGATACAGTGAACAGTAGAATACATATGACTGAAATAAAAGTCAGAGTATATGAAGACACATCAATATAAATTATCCAATAAGAATAATGAGAGAAAAAAAATAGAAAAATCTGATTACATGTGTAGAGAGTTTCAGGCTAATATCAAGAGGTCCAATATAGTTTCTGGCTAATATCAAGAGGTCCAATGGTGTTTGTCTGCACCAATGTATTTCTCCTCTTTCTGGGACTCCAATAACATTTGGAAATAGTGGCCATAGACTTCCCATATGTGGTGAAAGACACATATATATTCAGGAAGCTTAGTGAGCCCCAAACAAGATAAACCAAATAAAAACTATATGTGTACATACCATAACAAAATATGAAAATCAAAGGTAGTTCATGACTACATCTTGAAAGCAGTTGGAGAAAAATGATGCATTACATTTGAGGAAATAGCTATTGAAGTGACTACCTGTGTGATATGAGAAACCATGGGGCAAGAGAATAGTGGGATAGGTTTTAAGTGTTTCAAAAAAAAAAAAAAGAATTGTTGATTCAAAATTAAAAAAAATAGCCATTAGGAATACATGTAAAACAAGGAAAGCCTCAGTTGGAAGAAAACCAAAAGAATTGTTTCCACACCTTAAAAGAAACACTGAAGGGATTTATTTAAGCTAAAAAATGATACCAAAAGAAATTATAAAACTTTAGGAATGAAGGAATAGCAGCAGACCGAGTAGGCATATATTTTTTTAAACACACGACAACAGTGAAATGCATGACAATCCTGAATGCACATATACTGCACAATTTTTCGTAACTCTGTATATAAAGTATGTTCACAAATTATGCTATTATACATGTACTCTTTTTTTGCATTACAATTCCTAATACACATATATACCACAATTTTTCATATCTCTGTATATAAGGTATGTTGACACCAAATTCAAATCTTCATACATGTATTTTGTATAAATATAAAATACTTCTTTTCCTCTTAAATTCTTCACAGCATGACTATTCAAAATAGAAAGAATAACTTTGTCTAGTCGGGTTTTAGATGTATTACATTTAAATCCACAACATAAGTGAAAAACATAGGAAAACCTATATGGTTAAATTTTACTTACAGTGGCAAAAAATCAATCTGAAGTAGAAATGTGAAAGTTAAGATGTATATATTTAGTACCATGATAAAACACTAAAAATTAAAATAATGTAAATACATATAGAGAAAAGTCAATAAGCAAATTAATACACAAAGACATTCAAATAATCCCAAATAAGATAGAAAATATAGAACATAGAAACAATGAAGAAATGAGGGGCAATAAAAGAGAGAATAAAATTGTGGACCTTAATCATCTCAATCATTATATAAAATATAAGTCACCTAAATACATCAATCGGAGACAGAGGTTTTCATAATGCATTTAAAAAAAATGAGCTGGGCACAGCGGCGCACTCCTGTAATCCCAGTGGCTCGGGAGGCTAAAGCAGGAGGATCACGGTTCAAAGCCGCCTCCGCAGATTATCAAGACACTAAACAACTCAGTGAGACCCCATCTTTAAATAAAATATGAAACAGCACTGGTCGAGTGCCCTTGAATTCAATCCCTGGTTTCCTCTGTCTCCCAAATAAGATCCAAATAACAGATATTCAGACTTTACAGATATAGCAATTCCTAAAAGAAAAAAAAAATACTGTTAAGAGAACATATAAGAACTACACTCACTGAGTGGAAGCAATGATTATGGACTTAAACATAATATAGTTGATATTTCTTAAGGCAGGTGTATGCATGTCTATGTCTCTGAAGCATCTCATTTTTCTAAATTCTTCTTTACCTGGGATCTTCTGACCTTTGTTCAGATTCTTTCAGGGATCTTTTTAAATTTATTGGTTCTTTTTAGTTACACATTTATTTTGATATCATTATATGAGCATGGAATACATCTTACTCTAATTAAGACCCCAGTATTGTGAATGTACAGGATGGTAGGATTCTCTATGGGGGTATTTATATAAGTATATAGAAACATTACTTCAGATTCATTCCACTGTCTTTTCAATTCCTATCTCCCCTCCCTTTCCTTCATTCCCCTTTGTCTAATCCACTGAACTTCTATCGTTCCCCTCTCCCCCATTATTGTGGTTTAGTTTCTACATATTAGTGAAACATTTCACTTTTGGTTTGGAGGATTGACTTGCTTCTCTTAGCAAGATAGTCTTCAGTACCATCCATTTACTGGCAAATGCCATAATTTCATTCTTCTTTATGGCTGAGTAACACTCATTGTGTGTGTGTGTGTGTGTGTGTGTGTGTGTGTATATATATATATATATATATATGTATATATATATATATATCACATTTTTTTTGTATGTGTGGTGCTAGGGATTGAATCCAGGGCCTTGTGCATGTGAGGAGAGTACTCTACCAACTAAGCTATATCTCCAGTCCCACACATTTTTTTTTCTTATCTATTCATTTGTTGAAGGGCACCTAGATTTGTACCATAGATTAGCTATTGTGGATTGTGCTGCTATAAACATTGATGTGGCTTCATCACTGTAATAAGCTGATTTTAAATGCTTTGAATATGTGCCAAGGAGTAGGATAGTTGAATCAAATGGTGGATCTATTCCTAGTTTTTTTGAGGAATATCCATACTCCTTCTCTCAGGAATCTTGAACTATGTGGGAGAAGAGGTGGTGGTAGGAGGGAAAGTAGGAGCAATTTTGTACTGCTACACATCAAATGAAGCAAGGCCTGTTGTTACATAGCATCCATAGTTGACTCCATGTACTTTCAAAAATTTTTTGAAAATGTTTATGAACACACTTCCAAGTACTCTACTATATAATGCTTTTGGTGGCGAGTTCCATACTCATATTTTTTGGGTTGAACATGCTAACCAGCTAATTCTGAGTATGTGTCTACAATATCACTATAAGCTTCCAACATTGTTTCTTGGGACTGAGTCATAGCTGGATTGACTGTGGGTGGTAATATAATCTACCTGTTTTTCTATTTGGAAATTGATTGCTACAACCTCAAAACTCATTCTTAGCCCCCCAAATATAGACACATGTTAATGGAATGCTTCACTCCTGCAGGTTATTAGAATGGAAAAAGGGGACTAAAATAAAACGCTTCATTTGTAGAATATTTCAGTAATTGGGTTTATTAGTTGAGCCAGTATGGAGCAATACCAATTTTCTCTAAAGGTTTCATTATGGTTCACTAGGTAAACAAAACACCTTTCAAAGCAATTTATGCATTTGTACATAGACTGGGGATGAAATTGTTTTGGAAACCCACTACTAGACAGTGGACAAAATATAGCCCAATTCATTCTAGATGTAAAATTTACAAAGATCCTGGCAGGGAATTTCTAAAAACAGAGGAAGATGACAGACAGAAGACTCTTCAGACAGGTAAGTATTCATTCTCCCTGTGGCTAGCTGGAATGTGAAGATGAGAACTTTGGACAAGAAGGTCATTACATAGATCTCTCAGTTCAAACTGTGCCATTGGTATATGCCTTGTGGTTGCTTCTGATTTTCACATCCTTGTTTCTCCCTCTGATTCTCTGCTTGTGGCTTTTCTAAAGCACAAAGTTTCTGTGTTGATGCTGTTGCTGCGAGGCTGCTGTGACTGGAGCAGTGGACTCACAGTTAAGAATGGACAGTCAGGAGTTTGTAAGTCAGGAACTGCCTCACACTGCTTGAATTCAGAAAAAAATAAAACTATCACAGGATGACTATTTAATGGCTTCATGGTGGTCCATACCAAATATTTTACCACCCTAGCTTTTCATTCAGCCTTGTCATCCCTAAAGTGAAGGTCATTAAATTGCAGGCCAAGTCTTTTTTCAGCTTCTACCACATATTGGGCATTTTATTAGATTTTTATAACTGTGAAATCATTGCTAACATTCCAAATTCATTGAGGCAGCAACTACTAGAAAGGGTGCCTACCCCCCATATCACTGAAACCTTTTTAAAAAAATTTTTTTTAGACATTGATGGACTTTTATTTTATTCATATATTTATATGTGGTACTGAGAATCGAACCCAGTGCCTCACACGTGCTAGGCAAGTGCTCTACCACTGAGCCACAACCCCAGCCCCCTCACTGAAAATTGTTTTCTAAACAAAACCTCTGATGAATTCAGTCCTGGAGCCATGGTTTGCTTGGGGCAATGGTTTCCATTTCTTGCTTGCTGTATGACACTTGGCTGTCCTCCAACATGTTGGAGTCATGGCGAACTGTTCATTACATACACTTAATGGACCAGGAAATGAATACAATGGAAAATATCTATTGCTGCCCAATCTCTGAGAGCACTTCATTTTTAACCAAGCACAGAGAGGAAATATCTTATTATTTTATAGCATTTTTATTACTCAAGCGATGTATGTTTACTGTAGAAAAATTAGAAAAGTACAGATAAGCAAAATGAAAAAATTAAAAGTCAACTTCAATATCTAAAGATAAGTGCTGTTGGCATTTGGTATATATCCTTTCAGATGGTTTCTATGCATATATACATATATTAATTGCTTACATTGTATCACACTGTTTATATTTCTTAACAGTGTTTTTAGACTTAATATATGAGTAAACTCTTTATCTGTCAATAAATATGATTTTATAACATTTAAAAATATTATGTAGTTAGTGGTGGTAATTTATGTGTCCCCGTTCACTTAATTGGATCCACTGTTGGTAGACATTGCAGTATTTCCAGTTTTGGATATTACAAGCTGTATTGCAGTAAACATTAGTAAAATTAATTTTATACACATTAACGATTATTTTGCAAGTAAAAATTGCCTGATGTTTAATTGCATTGTCAAAGATTCTGCATATTTTATATATTTTGATATGTATTATCAAACTATGTTAGAAAAGTTATAGTAATCTATACTCATAAGAATATAACATCAGTAAAAAATGAGTTTTTCACTTTAAATTGAACTTTTTTGGTCACTAGTGAGTTTTAACAATAATTTTATGAGTATTTAGCTATTTTGCTTTCTTTTTTAATAAATTGGCTATTCATATTCTTTGTACATTTTTCTATGAATATGTTTCGCTTTTTATGATAAATGGTCATCATTTTGAGGGATATAAATATTGAAGTGGTTTTCTCTGTATTATTTTTAGTGGCTGAGCTCAATTAAAAAGAGGAAACTGCCAGGCACGGTGATGCACACCTGAAGTCCCACGGCTCAGGAGGCTGAGGCAGGAGGATCACAAGTTCAAATCCAGCCTCAGCAATTTAGTGAAAAGATGTCTTAAAATAAAATATGGAGATGTGGCTTGGTGTTTAAGTGCCTCTGGGTTATGAGCCAGTCATACTGGACTCAGAGCTCATAAATACCAAAGATGCTTATATTAAAACTTGAATTTTAATAACTGCCTTGTATCAAATAAAGTTAACAAAGTTTGGAGTTTGTTTTGTGAAAGAATCCTCAATTTTACATATTTGGCATGTATTATCAAATTGTCTCCTAGGGTATATAATTCTCCATCTCAGGAAATATCTGTGCCTGGCCATCTTTTGTCAGCAGCTATATTGTACTAACGTGACGAAGAACTCTACACCTTTCTTTTTCCTCTCCCATATAGAATTCTTGCTGCAAGCTGAATGGGGACAAGTGACAGATACTGTCAGTGCTTCTCCCATGAAGACCCCTTTACCACTTTCTATGCACAACAATTCCCAGTGTGTTTCCAGTCCAAAGAGCCAGCCTGTTATCGCTGGGTCAAGGGGGCCCTCAGCATGCCATGACTCACTTTCCCTGGGACATTCCTTAACTACAGGGGAGGTGCATAGTCCCTTTGTGTTCTGGGATGGACAACTCCAGGGTGTGACCTACCTTGTCTTTGGAGCTCCCTGGGGACTGAGCCAAAGCTATTCTCCTTAGGACTTGACATTACCATCCATCTTGGCTTCCTTTCCTTACATCTCCCTCTCCCCTGACAGCATTTACTAATAGGCACTTTTATTTAAATCTTCACGTTGGACCTTGTTCTGGGGAGCACACCCTAAGGCATTTATATTCAACAGAATTTTAAGTTTTTTTAATCTAGAAGTTTGCTTTGTACTGTGAATTCGGATGATTAATAATACCAACAGTAAT
Organism: Marmota marmota marmota; assembly: GCF_001458135.2. Taxonomy (NCBI): domain Eukaryota; kingdom Metazoa; phylum Chordata; class Mammalia; order Rodentia; family Sciuridae; genus Marmota; species Marmota marmota. Next base: position 3,557,384 of record NW_026000221.1, read on the forward strand.
TAACATTTTGAGATTGTACGATGAATCTGACACTATAATAAGCACTTTCTCATGCAATATCTCATTTAATCCACATATTATAGACTTTTTCTTTCTGAGAAGGAAACTAAATTTAATTTGCTTATGTTCACATAGATTCTCAGTAATCGAAATAATCCAGGGCTACAAATTCCAGAGCCCAAATGCATAACTGTGATGCATTCAGAGAGGGTGAAGGACTTCTGTAGCAAGTTCAGAAACCACACAGAGGTACAGGCCTCTCAGGGCCCTGGACATTCTTGGACAGGCTATAGTGCATGTAAGGTGGTCTATGTCTCACTATTATATTTGATTAGTCTCAGATCTGCAGCAGTTACCTTGAAAATACTGCCTTTTATTTTAGCTCAGAATAGTATTGTAGGGAAATATGACAAAACCTCCAATTGGAGAGAAAGTCAGGGTAGGGACATGGTACATAAAACAGGTCATCAGGGATTTGTTATTTTTTGTTTTGTTTCAGTTTTGTGGCCAAAGTCTTCTCATAAAGTGGGATCCTAAACATTAACTTTAGTGATGATACCTTCATCTTCACTTTGATGCTAGCTCACAGACCCCAATTGAAAAAAGGAAATAAAAGAAAACGCTGACATTTTTGCATGCACGTTCCAATTATTTTCTTGTTAGCTCTTTATCTGGCAACCTTTACTACAGGGTGCCAGACTTAGGGAATAAAGACATGATGCACAGTTAAAACTTGAATTTCAGATAAGTGATGATGAGTTTTGTTTTTTAAATAAGAATGTGCCATGTCATAGCTATTTAATATTTGGGATATACTTATACCCAAATTATTTGTTGTTTATCTGAAATTCAAATTTAACTGGGTATAAAAACAATGAACTTATTTCTATGAAATCTTCCTTAAAAATGAATTTTAAATACAAAATTTTAAAAAAGTAACAGCATCTAGTTTATCTGTTTTATATCTACTATATATGCATAAGCAAAAAATCATATATTTTGATAAAATTCCTTTTATAAGTAAATGTATTCAAACACCTTAAAAATCCAAATTGATATGTGTATCCCATATCTTATCTGGCAAACCAATTTAACATGGATTCCCCACTCCCAGCCCCAAAAGCAATGCTCCGTGTGACACAGTCTCTCAGGTTCTCAAAGATATGCTCAGATGCTAAAAAGTATCCCTCACAAAACAAGTAGCTTGTCCACCACAGGTCGCCTCTTCCTGGGTCCTGTAGATTCCCAGTTTTCATCCACAAACTAGTCTGTACTCAACTGCTTCAATAATTGTTTCATAACATAAATCAAATCATGCCATTCTCTTCCTACAAACCCTTTAGTGTATTTCTATCAAAACCTGAAGAATCATCCTTACAGCAGGTTTTTAAAGTGGGTCTTTTCAAAGGCAGACCCTGAGAGGAGGATTTGTGTACAACTGATCTGTTTTCAAAGTTCTTTTAAGAGAAATAAGTAAGAGAGGGAGAAGGAAGAAACCAAGCAAGGGGGAAATTCCAGGTGAAATCTCAACCCATGTCTATGCAAATAGCCCCTGACTTATGAGGCTCAACTCACAGTTTCTTGATTTTTACATTGGTTTTACCAGGATATAACCTCATCATTAGTGGAGGAGCATCTCTATTCCTATTTTATACACAAGGAAATTGAAACTAAGAAAGATCAAGAAACTAGCCAAACCTCACAAGATGTGGTATTGGGATTTGAACCCAGGTCTGTAGCACTCTAGAACCCAAACACTCGCATCTCCCAGGTCTCCAGACTGGCGCACTCCCATGGTGTGGCTCAGGACTGACTCTTCTTGGAAACTTCCTCTGTTCAGTCTGGTTCAGTGTTTCCATCCATCCTATTGGTCAGAACCACAGAGCACTGAATTATTATCTGACGGCTGTGTCAATGATTTATTCAGAAAACACTCACATACAAGGACATAGGGAAGACACCCAGGTAGGCTGGGAGGAGCCATCAGATGATGGTTTATGATATAAACTGGATGCTGGCACAGAGGAGATGCAGGGTGGGTAGAGGAAACGAGGGAGAAAGTTTACATAAAGTGTCTTCAACTGCCATAAGCAAAGAGAAGTTCAGAAAACCCAGTGGGGAGTTCTTGAATCAAAGGTAACTATCAGAAACAGCTGCTTATGGGAAGTCTGGTCTCTGCAGAAAACCAACATGATTTTCAAAGTGTAGCATCTTTCAGTCAATATTGCTCCAAAAAGTAAGAGGAGAGTAAAATGTATTCTCATGCCACCAGTGCTTTCATCCCTCTCAATAATGGCTCCCTGCCTTGATCTTTCATTACAGAACCACTCTTCTTTATATTTCTATTTTTTTTAGCAGCTGGAGATACATGTTTGTGATGAGAAGTACTTTGAAAGAAAAAAAAAAAAAAACGGCCTGCAGTTTATTCAGGAAAACTTTAAGCTGAGTACATACATACTGCTCAGAGGCTTTTATCTCCAAAAGTCTTAGGAAAACTCTGGAGAGATTGAAGCTTATAAAGTTTCTTGCTCTGCAGACAGATTGGGCTCTCATAACCCTTACGCCCGTCACCTAGACTTTTATTGTTGTTGGACGGCAACCCAGTGCTCAAGAGCTAGCTTTCTGTGCCATATCTGAAGACTCAATTCTCCAGAAAGGAGCCTGCCTGTGATCCTGTTGGATTCAGGTCCTGTTACATTGTACTGGTAGTGCTAGGCAGGATTCTGTGGTCTCTAGAGTGTTCTCATGGTGGTATGATGGGCTCTCACTCCTCACGCACAGTGTCTTGCCAGAGTGATAAAGGTTTGCTAATTTGTTTCACCACGCAGACATCTTTCAGCCAGACCTGGGCTGAGAAAGTTATCAGGGAAAATGATATTTAGGTCTGTATAATTAAAGGTGAATAATCGGCAAACTCCTTACTTCCTTGGAGTCAACCTTGGTGTGAAGCTAGGCTGGTCATGAGACTAAGGCTGGCCAAAAGAAAATGAATAGAAGTGATGTGTACTACCCTTCACCAAGCCCTCCCTTGCTTCCACCTGTGTCCCTCTCTATTCTTACTGGCTAGTGGATTGGAGAGGACTTCTAGGACTCAGAGGAGAGCATAGAACCCGAGTCCCTTAAACAAGCAACCCTCTCTATCTGGCCTGTGAACTGCTGAAACAAGAGAATAAATTGTACTGTGTAAAGCAACCAAGGATTCAGGGTTATCTGTTACAGTAGCGAATGTCATTCACCTTTAATAATACAGAGCCAAATATCATTTTCCCTGAAGAGTCAAAGTGTGTTCAAGTCAGACAATTATCTATTGGCTGCATATGAACCAAGCTAAATGTAAAAACTCTGTGGAAAGCAATCATGCATATTCCAAAAAAAATGTTTATGTGCACAAAGGCTCTAAATGGAGCTTCTTTAAATATTCTATTCCCCAGGAATTCCAAACTCAGTCACTGCTATTTGAAACCATACCTATTTGCTGGAGCAAATTATCTGTAGCTGAAAGAGATGGTATGTTTCTCTTGGGTATGCCTTGTATTCTTAAGACCAACACCTTCTAAATAAATGCAGCTCATGACTTGGCCCAAACACACATATTTCATTATTTTGTGGAGATGGATTGACTGGGGGAGAGTGCTGGGCTGTGGGGGAAGGAGACTTGATTTGCAGTCTTAGTTTTGTTACTAATAAGCACTGTGCTCAGAGCAAGCCTCCTTCACTCTCTGGGCCTCATTATCCTCACCAGTTGAATGAAATTGCTAGACACTTTCCAAGGGCCCTTCTAGTCCTGGACTGCTATAAAAACACACAGCACAGCCCCTGGTGTCTTACATGGGTCCTCCAGACTAACCTGCTTCAATGCCGCCTCTCCAGAGGAGTGAATTTGAGGTTTAGCTTTCTGCTAAGCCTGGGCTAAAAATGAAGCATCTGCAACATTTGGGATTAGTTCTACCTGGGATGGGGTGTGGGGACAAAGTTGAAATTTTGTTCCATTGGCATTAACAATCGTATACACTAATGGGGTTAATTTCCTAAAAGTCAAGTTAAGACCACTTAGACGGGGGTAGTAGAACTAATATGTAACTAGCTCTGGGTAGTAGAACTAATGTTAATATAAACCAAACTCCATGGTATCCATGGTTTAATTAATAAGGTATTTAGATTTCCAAATCAATAAAAACAAAGTAGAGTCAATTCAGAGGTGGTGAACAGATGTCAGTTTTAATGAAATGGTTTATGTAATTAGATTTATAGATAAAGCCCATATGTTTTTTGTTATGTTTTGGTGGTGGTGCTAGAGATCAAACCCAGTGTCTTGGGCATGCAGGGCAAGTGCTCTACCCCGAAGCTACCAACACAGTCCTAGATAAAACCTGTATGGAAACAGGTGAAAGGAATCAAGAGATGGAAAGAATGTGGAATGGTGAGGAATACATAGGTTCCCCCCAGTGGGCTTGGATTCTTCTGTGGAGTCACCCAGGGGTATCATTCTTGCACCCCTTAATTACACAGTTGCTGACAGAATAATATATAACCAGCTCTGGGGGTTAAGAAAAGATGGGTGCTAGGAGGGAAGAAAAGAAAAGAATATTAGTGTTTTCACCCCATACAGCCTCAGATTGCCAAATTGCTGGTCATGTAAGCAATTCACATCCTCTTCCAAAATGTCTCTCAACAGACTAGATGAAAAAAAGACACTAGTACTTATGTATGGTACAGCCTATAGTCCAGCTTGCCTCCTGAACACCACTAATACTTACCTCATCTTCAGTCCCCTGACGGTTGATGAGACATTCACTTCTTTCTTTATTTTAGCACACTACCTTGTGTATTTAATATCCAAAACATATTTTTTTTAAATTGAGGTATAATTGAAATACAGTATAAATTATTCTTTCTTGGTATACAGTTGTTGACTTTTAAAAAATGCATAGGGTCATTTTAAACACATTCCTCCTCTTATGTCAAAATCATTCTCAAGAGTACTCACTTATCATTGGAAATAATAATTATTTTTTTCTGATATGTTAGTTTTAAGATAAGTAATTTTTAATTATATTTCTATTTTTAAAATACTACTCAAATTCATAAGTATTATGAGTCTGAAAAAAATTTGTTCACTAGCTTAACTAAAACATTGTATAGCCCTCAAAACAAAACAGTCTTACACTGTTTAGCTGGTTTAAATTTTTATACATAGAACTCCAAGTTACTATATTCCCTCCATGCTACCGTGAAATGGCAAAATACAAGAAATTTTCAATCATCTTGCCAACATTGTTAATTTCAAATCTGTTTAAATGCTTGAGGATGAAGTATCACAGGGTTAGACACACAAAACAGACCACGAGCAAGCCCCAGACGGGGATTCCAAACCATCATGAATTCGTAACTATGGATTTGAATGTATTGTACTTGAAATGGATGATTATAGCTGAATTCACAAATGTGATAGAGGCTAACTATGTCACTAGAATTCTCTAAGTTATTTAATTTTCAATACAATGTTTATTATAGGATAAGTAATAAAAATGTGTTTCTTTGAAGTATGAGCACCTATTATTAAAACCTAACAGTAAGTATGGCAATTGTTTAAAACCTGGACTGATAACATGAAGTTTTTGGAATGGAGTGTTTTATCATTAATATTCAGAACTGCTGACATATGCTGATAATAAAAGCAGACTGAAATCCAATCAATTTTATTGTGGCTTTTAAATTCACTGAAGTTGATGCATCTGTTATTGCTAGCACCTCCAGCAGACTGCCTCTACCACCCCACATTTGGCATTGGCATTCAGGTCTACACCATAAGTGGGATGTCTGTCAATTAACTGAAAGTTATTTTTTGTTTATTTTTGTTTTTTTCTAAAGACTGGTGGGCCAAAAAGATAAACACAGTTCAAAATCCTAAACAGAGGGAGAAGTTAATATAAGTTTGGGGAGGGGGTCAGGGAAGATTTTCTGAAGGAAGAAAATTTTATCTTGGCCTGAATGAAGTATGCTTCAACTGCAGTAGGGTTTCCAAAGCCTCAGTTACCCATTTGGCACAATTGGGGTCATATTTGCATTCAACATGAACCATTATCTACTTAGGTTTTTCTTTAAACCTACTTAATTTCTCTATTAATGTACATTCCTGAATAACATCTTATATCACTATCATAATTTGATAAACCATAATAAGTATAAATAAAACAATGTTATTGAATTTAAAATTTAAATCCAAAATAAATAAACAATTAAATGAGTAATGCTTAATGTAATCAATTTGCAGAAGAGCATACCTAAAAATAAATTTCTAAGAGAGAAGAATGAAATCACTCAAGTGTAAAGCTTACAATTAGCTCAAAGCCCCATCATCTTAGATGAAGAGAAGCCCATGATCAATAAAATAGTTTGTGTGTAGTTATGATTGAACAAATTGCAACTCAATTGAGTACAGAAAAAAAAGTAAAAAAAAAAAAATCACTCTGTTTTCTAAAAGAATTGAACTCTGAGAATCAACTTCTAACTAACCTGGCAAAGCAAGTTTTCTCCAATAATTTTGTGTTTCAAAAAGCCAATTTGGAAAGCAGTATGGAGATTCCTTGGAAAGCTGGGAATGGAACCACCATTTGACCCAGCTATTGCCCTTCTTGGACTATTCCCTAAAGACCTTAAAAGAGCGTACTATAGGGATACTGCTACAACGATGTTCATAGCAGCACAATTCACAATAGCTAGACTGTGGAACCAACCTAGATGCCCTTCAATAGACAAATGGATAAAAAAAATGTGGCATTTATACACAATGGAGTATTACTCTGCACTAAAAAATGACAATATCATGGAATTTGCAGGGAAATGGATGGCACTAGAGCAGATTATGCTAAATGAAGCTAGCCAATCCCTAAAAACCAAATGCCAAATGTCATCTTTGATATAAGGAGAGCAACTAAGAACAGAATAGGGAGGAAGAGCATGAGAAGAAGATCACCATTAAACAGGGTCGAGAGGGGGGAGGGAAAGAGAGAGAGAAGGGAAATTGCATGATAAAGGAAGGAGACCCTCATTGTTATACAAAATTACATATAAGAGGAAGTGAGGGGAAAGGGGAAAAATACAAGAGAGAGAAATGAATTACAGTAGATGGGGTAGAGAGAGAGAAGATGGGAGGAGAGGGGAGGGGAGGGGAGGGGGGGATAGTAGAGGATAGGAAAGGCAGCAGAATACAACAGACACTAGTATGGCAGTATGTAAAAAAGTGGATGTGTAACTGATGTGAATCTGCAATATGTATACGGGGTAAAAATGGGAGTTCATAACCCACTTGAATCAAATGTATGAAATATGATATGTCAAGAGCTTTGTAATGTTTTGAACAACTACTAATAAAAAAAAGCCAATTGAAGCAAGCTCCAGATTTTTTCTATGCTATTATTTACTAATATCCTCAATGTTTTTCATTTTTTTTATTGGTTGTTCAAAACATTACAAAACTCTTGACATATCATATTTCATACATTAGATTCAAGTGGATTATGAACTCCTCAAATTAAGGGAAATATTTTTGTTGTTTTTTATGTTTTAATCCATTTACCTCATTGAAAAATAATTTTGAAGAACTTCTGTCAAGCTTTCTAAGTTTTGTTTTGTGATCTCAAAGCATTTTAATGAATACTCAGTAACGTTGATAACCAGGTTGTTTGCATGGGGAAGAAGCCCCAGCCCTCATCATGTAAGGCAAAAGCACTTCAGCTCTGGTTTGCAGTCATTGTACAGTAATTTTGCTGTACATTTGAAATATAAATATAAATATAAACCTCTTTTGTAAGAATACCTTTGAGTTGATCAGATGAACAAAAATATGCCAATCTGCAAAGCCATTTTCCATGACACACAATGACCTCAGAGATGGATGATTTCATTAGGATGGAATAAGTCTAGATGTTTATTTCCTACTGATGCTCTTCTCAAAACCCCAAAATGTGTTCCGGACCTTTTCATCTGAAAACTAGGTAGCATCACAACCAAAATCCGTTGTTTCAGCAGTCACCTACCTTCCCATCAATCTTGCCAGAGCACAGGGATCACTAGATTTAACTTCCAGTGCAACTGAGAGGGGACCATTCACAACCTGTGCTCACACGCACCTCACTACTGAAAAAAATTCTTACTTTTAAACGAATACTGTCAAATGAGAAAAATAATGTGCCATAGTTTAATATGTTCATATTTCACTTACTAAATGAATGGCAGCTTCTGTAAGTTACATTTCCACACATCCCTGAAAAGAAACAACAGGGGACATGTATCTTCTACAGCAGAGCCTCCCAGTCACTGGGTGCCCACAAATGGATTTACATGTTCCTAAGACATTGACCCCTCAGCAGATGAGGTAGCATGTAACAGGGACAGTGAGTTCCCTAACTTGACTGGAAAGAGGACTTGCTGTAAAATGGTAGGAAATCAGAATTTTAAAATGGTGGATGGAAAAGGATCTTGAGTTTCAAGCTGAGCAATTTTGGAATTATTGCATAGGTAACTGGGAATCTTTTTGAGTAGGGAATAGCATGATGAAATAATTTGCTTTGATGATATTAAATTGAAATGTTTATGAAGGTTGATTGGAATGAGCTCTTTGTAATAACAAAGGAATAAAGGTAGCAAGATAAAGTGAGATGAAGGGGTAATATAAGAAGGAAACGTTTCAAAGAGAAAATTGACAGAGCAGAGAAATGTGATATACACTCTAGAAAGCATGCGTGGTCTATTATGATTTTAAGATTTATTAGAACAGACTCTCTGAGACCAGATCCCATTTACAGCTATTGAAGTTAGGCATGTTTGTGGCTAAACCATACTCCAGTTCCTCTAGGGTCTTTTCTAATATCTGCCTTTCTAAATGATAGACATCATGAGTAGGAAGCTTGACCTTGCAGAGACAATGATATCACTGATTGACTGGCTTCCCAAATCAATCTTGAAAATCAGAGTTCATAATCTACTCTGCATCTCTTTCTCTCATCAAGAGCAGAGCTGAAAACAAAGAACATGCCCTGCTTCCACTCTGCCCCTTAGTGGAGTCACCTCGGCTGCCCTTGAGGAGTTGTAGTCTATGGAACCATAGTGGGTCTTTCGTGTAGAGGCCCATCAGAGCTCTCTGTTTCCAGAACAAATCTTCTCCATGCCTGCTGGGCATCTTCCTGGAAGAACGGACAAAAGGAGCAGGTGCTGCAGAGGAGCTGCTAGGGGATTAGTCAAGCTCAGTACAGAATTACATTGGCGGCCTTCCTGCTCACTCACTGTAGGGTATTTTACAATAATTTCCACCCCGTATCCTGGATTCTCTGTCTCCTGTTTCTCAGTATTATTGGCTGCCAGCCACCGTGGTCCTCTGGGAATAGCTCCTGGCAGCTGTCTCCCAGTGCAGTGGTGAACAGAGGCTCAACTTGATGTGGCTGCCATGCAGCTGCAGTCTCAGGGACTCAGGGACATGGCAGGTGGCTGTCCCTGGAATGAGAGAGCAGAACACTTGGACTCCCAGGTCAGGTGGTAAAGAGCTCAGTGTTCCTACTGTTTTGTCTCTGAAGTGCCAGGGAGCATAGAACTGTCAGGGTGACCTGGGAGGCAGTCTCTTGACAAATTTCTGCTTATCTGACTGATGCCACTTAGGCAAAACAGAGCCCTAGATTTTAACCATCCTCTTGCTTATCATTTTCTGAGACTACTTCCCGAGGTTGGATGTTATTGGAAAATATATGAATGCAGATGGCCAACTCTAACTTTTTCCTTTCTAATCTTTCTCACTGCTCTGTTTAGAATGGAACTCATGAGTAAAATAAGAGCAATAATAATGATAACAATGTATTAGCAACTATTGCAGTTTGAATGTGCTATTAAAACAACACAGCCATTATATGAATTATGTACTCTCATCACTCTTGTTTTACAAATGAGAAAACAGAATTTAAAATGTTAAGTGCTTTACCAAATGACACACAGTAAATTAGTAGCAGAGCCCAGACCGAAACTCATGTCTGTCAAGAGTCCAGAGCAAGAGTGCTTACTGAGAAGCCCACTCGGGTCACCTGTAGAATCTTAGTCCACGAAATTTCAAATGAATGGATTTCTTGTAGTTAAATATATTTTCGCATAATGAAAGCCTTCTTTGTTGCTTTAAAAGCCATATGCTGTTGGTGAGAGTGTAAGTTATGACAACCACTTTGGAAAATCAAGGGCAATATTTAATAAAGTTAAAGATTTGCACATTGTATGACCTAGCAGTTATACTCCTGGATATATATGACCCAAAGAAATGTATGCACATGTGCTTCAGAGGAAATACACACAAATGTTCTTAGCTACATTATTTGTAATAGCTCTAAACTATAAAAACCCCAAGGGCCCATTGACAGGTGTATGGATGCATAATTAGTGTTCACAGAAAGGTATACTACACAGGTGTGGAGAAGGAGCCAGTCATCATAATGGAAAGAGGCTTGGAGGAACTTCTGTGATGCTGGCAACCTTCTATTTCTTGAACTGAGATGATACTTACATGTGTCTTACTTTATAATAATTTGTTAAATCAAACATATTTTATGTGGTTTCTATATGTATACAACTTTCCCAATAGGAATGGTTTTAAAACAAATTTAAAGGAAGAAAAGGCAAAAACAAAACATACAAACAACAGTGGACTTTTGATTTAAAATTCAGGATAACATGTCTTGGTAAGCAGGCCATTGTAGGGCAGATTTTATTGGCAGAATCTGCCACCTCTGGATTCACTTCCTGCCTCCTTGCTGATATGAATCTCCCCATTCCTGCTCTTTCTCTCTCCCTCTTTTTTTTCAATCACTTATGTTTTTCTTGTTAAAGAAACATTCCCTTGCTCACATTATAAGTGAGTACACTCAGATGCCATTTCTCTAAGAAGAAACAGATTGATTTTTCTGGTCTTCTCGTGAGACGAATCGTCACCTTGAGCCACCCTTGACTCAAAGACTTTTTTGCAAATGGAAAACAGGAATCACAATGTTTATTGTTTTGATTAACATATCAGAATAAATGCTTTCCAGGCTAGAAACAGAGAAGCTATGCCACCAGGCAGGATGTTTTAGACAGACCTCGAGATGGGGGTGAGGCAGGAGGAGGGATTGGCTCAGCCCCAACAGGTGGTGGGTCCTCTTACATTCCTCAGGACAGGGCAGGGAGTAAGTCAAGGACTAGCTCCAGCTGTTTTTTGAGGATGTAAATAGGCATCATACCAAGTTCTTTTATTTAATAAAGATGTCTCTGGATTTTGAAAGACATAGACCTTTTAAGCTAAGGCAATTTGGGACACATTGAAGGTTTTTTGAATTTTAAGTTCAGTGACAGAAAAGTAGGAGGAAGTGATAAATCCTGGCTCAGGATCTTCAGTGTGGCTGGCTATCCTGTGGTCTGCCCTCTCTTCATCTGTTGACAGCTACCTCTATATCCACGTGGTCTAGCAGGCATTTTGAAGTCAAAAGACCAAGTGTCAGAGGGAAAAAGTGTGCTCTTCCTTTATGAATCAGATGATAAATGTACTCAAACAACATCATGGGGTTTGACGTGACTCACCAACCTGATACATCATCTAATGGTGGCAGCCCCTGGACTTCCGGGCCCAATGCCTTGGAGTGCTACTACTTAAAATCTGGTCCATTGTTTGTTGGCATCTGGGACAAGATAAGTTCATAAATGGAAAAAGGGCATTCAAATACCTTTACAGCAATTTGACAGGGAAATTTTATGTCTATTAAGTCTAATAATTTAAAAATAGCACTTATTTTAATGTATTTTTAGTTTTATTGTTCTAGTATTTATTTTCATTGTATTTCACACAAACATTAGTTTATAATGTAATAAAACTAGTGTTTCATCACAGACTGCCTAGGGAATGCCTCCCCCGAGCAATATCCACCTCTGGGGAAATGATGGATCAAACTAGACTTAGTCTCATTGCTCTCACTGCTGGGGACAGCAACCCCTGTACAGCTTTAGGTGACATGGTGCACTTCATCCTGAAAACAGAAGTACAAGAGCAGACACCAGCTGACCATGACTACTCCCCAGCTTTGTCCTAAGCTAATTGGCATTTTACTTATCTTCATGACAACTCTGTGAAGTGGGTTCTATTCCTGTTGCTCCAATTTGTCAAGGTGAAAACTAAGGTATTGAGAAATGAAGTAGTTTGTCTTTTTTATAAACCACAACACAATGCTTTGGGGGAGAATGTAGTATTCAAATTAAAGCTACTCTCTGAGTTTTTCTTTCTTCCTTTTAATTCTCTATATCTTACTCATTTTCAAAGCCCCCCCAGAAATTCCACTTCCTTCTTGAAGCATTCACTGATAGACTTTTCTTCTTTGAATTACATAATATTTCCTCAGTGTTGACATTTTGATATTATTTATGCATACCATCTGTGGACTCACTTATGCTTTATCTCCCAAAACGCTCTTTAAACTCCTCAAAGACACTGGCTACAGCATTTACATCTGTACAGTCCTCATCCTGCCTCACTTCTCAAAGGACACAGGCCATGGATTTATTTTTGGATTGAACTGTCACCTAAAGGAAGTTTACTTTTGTTATTCTCACAAGAACCATAAACAGGGCTATTTACATAAATAAAATAAAAATCTACTTATGGGAAATTAAATAGAGATGTTAATTTTTACTCTATGTATATGTTTATTATTTAGATTTTTTACAACAAAAGTTTTATTACAAAACTTAAAATTAATTTAAAAAATCTGCACTGGAAGATTTTGGTAGAAAGAATGGGGCAGTGAGTTGGAAGAGCATGAACTGAAAGAAGAGGTTGATTCTCAGGATGGTTCTGCCTTGAACAACTCTTGAAGCTTCCCTGGTCTAAAAAGAAAGAGCTAAATAGAGGGACGGTGAAGTTCTGCCCTGAGCCACGACCTCATGACTAGTTATTAATATAGGCTCTAAAATTTCATTATTAAATCATATATATTTAGGGGACATAATCCTGTAACTTAGTACACTTTAGGCATCTCATGTTTGTTGTTACTGTCATTTAATATTTGGGTGTGTTGTTCATGTGTGTGTGTATTTCCTTGAACTTGCTTAGGAGGAAATGGGATGTTTTAGGCTCTCAGGGGAAATCTGTTACTGGAATTCAGATGCCAAAAATTTTCCCTGAGTCTTCTGAGCATCAAATCCAAAATACAAATATATTAAGCCATAATTGTTTCAAATTATTTCCTTTTAAAAGGATGCTAACACAGAGCATCTGCTTTATACAGAGGAACTGGCTCTGTAGAATGTGTTATTCCATTCTGCATTCTCCCCTGGCTAAATGTTTGAGCTTGTTTAAATTGGGAACTGTGATCATCCATCAGTCACTTTCTCATGCAGGTCTGAATTTATGACATGCACGAGTGTCGGGGATATCAGAGATATTTTAGGGACTTGGAAACTGTCAAAGACTTATGTTCACAGAACACCATTTCTAGTATTTTATTCATGGAAGGTCACCCAACAACTGACAAAGAAAAAATGTGAATGTGTGTATACACAATATAATTACTGCAGAATCAATATGCTTTTTCTATTAGCTTCTAAAATCTGTTTGCATAAAAAGTTTCTTTTCCAATCCAGCCCCTCTGAGGGATTTTTATGGCAAGAAATGACTGAGGACATGATCTTTGCAATATTTCATTTTGTTATCTCTTATTATTACAGGGTGGCCCAGAGCATGGCATGAATAAAGCTGTCTTGTCATCAAAAGGCATTCATTCATTTAACAAGTTCCTGAAAATAATGGAATGGTTGCTAAGCAATGGGGAAATTATACATTCCCAGGGATCTGTGCAGATTCTAAAAGCAAAGTCGTTCTGGGAATTGGCATTACCGTCTCTGGAACCTATCTAAACAAGAAAGTGGCATCCTTTACTCAATAGCCAGGAGGCAGCATCTTTTTATGTTTTGCTCAGTCTGACCAGGTTTTCAAAGTAACAGTATAGGTAGAAAATCTCCTTCACATGGGATCTCTTGTCTATTTATTAGCTACAGATACATGGTAGGTTTGTACTATATTTATTTTAAAAGAACTATGATATGAAAAAATGTATTGTTTCAAGTAGGCAGTAGATTTTATCCTAGATACAATGGTGACATATCCTAGATACAATAGTGACATTGTGATTGCAAAAATATATGCTTGATGCAAAATAAACAATACACAAGTAAATATTTGAAAAATCAGTTAATTTTAAAAAAATTCCAGAAACTTGTACATTTTGTTATACCAATGTTTGTCAGATTCATATTTTGTCATTTTTTTTCTTAGCGTTATAAAAGTGGTATTGGTATTTAAATTTAAATAGCAAATTACTACAATTCAATCCTTCCCCAAATAACATTAATATTTTGAGATCTGCTTATATGTCACTTTTATAGATATGTTATTATTTATTACTATTTAACATATCATGTATGCACACTATACATATGTTTTGAATGATATAAAAACAATTTTGGAAACTTTAGGTTGTTCCTAGTAGATCATCATTATAAAAACTCTTAATTATCTTGCACACATTTTTCTTTTAATTAAGTACTTTTTCATTGAATGTGAAAAATCATTTCTGGAATGGCAGAATAAGGAACTATGAGAATCCACACTGCCAGATAACCGTAAGAACATTGGAGAAAATGTTAAGATGAACTCTTTCAGACTTCTTAGAACTAGCTAAAAGCTTAGAACAATATGATAAGGGCTTATTCAATAAAATGGCTGAATTATAGCAAGAACAGGAATGTCTATGGCATTTTAACTTGCACTATTCCCTGTCCTCTCTCCTGAGAGCTACAGTAAACTGATGTCAGGCAGACCCATAATCACAGATACTGACAAAACAACATCCTGGCAGCCACTGTTGGGGGAAAAATGGGTTAAGAGATTTCCAAAAAGCCCCATTTTTAGAGATTGTCACTATTTTAACTATTTGATAGCCCCCTGGAAAATCTTCTATTTGCAGTGTTTGTCTTTATTTGATCTTACTCAGAGCTTGCTTGATGGGAAAAGCCCTATTCCCAAGGTGTTTGTTGAAAACAAACAGGAGAAATTATTGAGCATCACAGCTGTCTCAGTCAGCAATACCAATTGTTCCAAAGAGAAGGCTATCCAAAGAACATAAAAGAAAATCTGAGAATAAAATCTCTATAGGGCCTTTTGAGAAGTTCCAATCTATTTCTGGAGTCCTGAAAGCCCGTGCACATTTGCAGAGTTGTACATTTGCTCAGGAAATAAAGAAAGAAAGAAGGAAAGAAATTTAAAAGATTCCAACATATGACCTCTAGGTGACCTTGAAAATGTGCAAAGCAGAAGGGAAAGGCTAAGACAGAACTGTCAACTGTCAGAGCATTAAAGGTTTGCCTCAAAACACATGCGGAGCCTATGAGCAAATGCTGGGGGAGTCATTAGTTCAAGGCTTATGAAGAAAACCCTATTAAATCATTAGCAGTAAGCTAACAAAGCAGAGGCTTCACTGGCTGTACAGGGCAGGCAGAGAAAATTGACTTTGCAGAATTAGTACAGAAAAGTCACCAAACATACAGGAAAAATAACAACAACAAACATTAACCATGAAAAACTGGAGGGGGGCAGTCTGATATCCTGACTAGCCATATATCATTTTAAATGAAGGAGAGGTACAAGGGTCTGAATTAGAACAAGATATATTCCATGCTTGTATAATTATGTCAAAATGGATTCTACTCTCATGTATAACTAAAAAGAACCCATAAAAAGATCTGTCTTTCAATTGCCACCATTGTTGGACGTTCTTAATTTGATATTGTTTAATATGTCACCGATTTTAAGCAATCTGAACTTTTTTTTTACATAAAAGGACCATGAATGTTGCAATTAAAAATAAAGCAGCTTCTATTTGTTCTAAACATAGTAGAGTTTTTTGTTTGTTTGTTTGTTTTTTAAGTACATGACAGGGAAAGAAGTGGAAAGGTATGGTTTATATATAGGAGGAAAAAAGAAGTCAATAGAAGTTGTTTTGGAAGAAGCCTAGATGTTGGATTTCCTAGAAAAAGACCTTAAGTCAACTAATATATGTATTTCAAAGCACTTGAGAAAAAAAATTTCTAAAAATCTAAGGGAAAGCAAAAGACCAATGTCTTATGTAATAATAACTATCAAGAGAGATAAATGTATAAAAAGAACTACATAGAAGTTCTGGAGTTCAAAAGTACAATGATTGAGGTGGAACTTTTATTTGGATCACTCAGTAGCACATTTGAGCAGGCTAAAGAAAGAATTAACAAACTTGAGAATAGGTCCATTGAAATTATCCATTCTGAAGAACAGAAATAAAAAAATGAAGAAAATGGACAAAGTCCCAGATAACTTTGGGATGCCATCAAGTGTACATTATACACATACCAGGAGGCATAGAGGGGGGGCAGAATTTGGTTGAAAACATGCCAATTTAATTAAAAATATTGATCTACATACTCAAGAAATTCAATAAGCTCCACATAGAATAAACTCAAATAACTTCATACCAAAACACATCAGAGTCAATGTACCAAAAGACAAAAAGGGAATCTTAAAGACAACAAGAGAGAAGTGGCACATCATGTACAAGGCATGATTAAAAAGTGAACAGCAAAATCCTTCTCAAAAAACATGGAGAACAGCAGACAGTTGGGTGATACATTTGAAGTGCTGGGGGAATATAATGTCAACTAAGAATTCTATATCCAGTTAAACTATACTTCAAGAAATTAAGAAATAAAGATCCAAAAAAGAATTCATTAGTGGAAGACGTACCCAACAAGAAATACCACAGGAAGTTCTTCAGGCAGAAATGTATGGACTCTAGATAGTAACTCAAATTCACATAAAAAAGTTACTATTACCAGCAAAGGCAATATGAAGTATTAATTTATTTTTGTTCTCCTTTCTGGTTTTAAAGACTGGAACACTTTTTTAAAATCCTAAAAATATGTTAATGAAATGATAGTATATAAAACTGCAACTTACATTATGATAATAACAATGTAGGGAGAAGGAATAGAACTATATTGGAGTGAAGATTTTGTGTGCTATTAAAATTAAGTTGGTATTAACCCAAACTAAATTGTTTTAAGATGCTAAGTATAAACACCATAATATTAACTATAAGACAATTCCCAACATATAGCTAAAGAAACAATAAGGAATTAAAATGGTACACTTGAAAATATCTATTTAACAAAGAAGAAGGTGGTAAGTAAGGAATAGAGGAACACAAAAGGAAATAGGTAAGCTATAGAAAACAAATAGCAAAGTGGCAAACAGTCCAAATTCACCAGTGGTTACATAACTAAGACAGTGATTAAATAAGTAGATAAATACCCTAACCAAAAAGGAGAGATTAGTATAATGTAGTTTATAAAATGATTCAACAATGTGCCATCTACAAGTAGGACACTTTAGATTTAAAGGCACAGCAACTTGGCTGAAAGTAAATGAATAGTAAGAGGTATGTCATGCAGAGAGAACTAAAAGGGCTAAATATTGAACAAAATGAACATTAAAATTAAACAGCTTTACTAGAGACAAGGGAGGATATTTTATAATGATAAAACAATGAATCCCTGTGCCACAGGCTGAACCCCTGCCTGCACCTGCATGGACCCCGTGGTGCGCCGGCTGTCCATCAACCAATGAGGGACTACCCTGGCTGCCTCCATCTTGGGTCACTGCTACTACTGCCATAGTCCCCTGCACATGGTAACCTGTACCTGGGGGCACTGGACAAGGTCTGGAGACAGTTGCCCACAATAGCACTGCCCAACACAGTGCTACATCTCCAAACACATCACACAACACTGCCACATGGCCCACCCTCACTGCCTCATCTCTGAAAGCTGTAGCCTCCATCTTGGGACACTTGTGTCACCATCTTGGATTACCTCCACTGCCACCATCACCATCTTTAGTTGGGGCAACCCCCATCTTGGAACACCACACCCAGCCACTAATCTGACACTCTTCTTGCAGCTATGTGGGCAGCCCATAAATCTCGAAGCCTGGTTCTAATCTGCCCCACACAGAGCAGGCACGCAGGCCCCAGAGTTCAGCCCAGAGAGAGAGGTTCCTAATTGGGAAGTAGGAAAGAAGGGTGATGTGAGAGATACAGTTTAGAGACTAAATTAGGAACCAGAAATTGTGAGGTCTAAGGCAATCTGAGGGGCTAAGACCAGGTGCCCATCTCACATGAGTGGGCCCCAAAGGAGATCTTTGGGGTACAATCTTCCAACAGGGGCCAGCAAGTGTTATATCCATCTCAGGAATTCTTCCTCGAAGATCAATACTCCCACCCCAATAACCTTCACTAACCTTTTCATGTGATAACCCCATGTATCACATGAAAAGGGAAGAAGGGAAGATACAAAACTCTAACAGAAACAATCCTGCAATTTTTCTTTGAGATTTTTGTTTTCTTTTTTTTTATCTCTTTTTTCCCATCCTCACATTCCCAACATTTGTGAAACTAAGAAGTTTCCATGTATTAGGATGCTGAGGACTGAGATGTCTGAATAGTATATTACGGTTTTGTTGTATATTTACTTATCTTTTATTGTTACATTTTTTCTTATTATTTTTATTTGTATGTTTTTTGTACTTTTTCTCGCTATTCTCTTTCCACTTATCTGTCTCCCCCAAATCTCTTTCTCTCTTTTCTCCTGCTACTAGCCAACTTCTTTTTGTTCCTCATACACACTTCCTAAGATCTAATACCTCCGTACACTCACCCCCTACCTCCTTAACATCTTATCCTACATCCCCTGTTTCTCTTTTTGTCCACCATTAGAAACTGTAGATAATTTCACAACTCTCCGGTGTGTATTGTAGATCATAATCAAACACATCATTTCTGTCTATTGTGACAAAGCTGTAAACATCTTAATAGGAGTTATTTTGGTTTCAGGCTGCTGCATATTGTTTACATTGAGACTTGTTAATATTGATTTCTCCCTTAAAGGAGAAGTATTGCAAACCTATGGGGACACTATAAGTCTATAGGGTAGAAACTGTAATCTCATGGGTTTGCACTGTTTGAAGGGAAGACACAAGACCCACATGAAAAAACAGGGGAAGAAATTACCCAAACAAGCCAAGATACTACATTATTAGAATCCATGGCCAGCACAGTAGAAGAGATGTCAGAGAAGGAGTTCAGGATGCACATGATTAAAATGTTTTGTGAATTAAAGGGTGATATAAGAAGCAAACACAGGAAACAAAAGATCACTTTGACAGTTTGGAGGGACCCAAGATGGCAGGCTAGATGGAGGCTGCATTCTGTGTCACTCCGGAACCTGAGATTCAAGTCGTGGAAATACTGTTTCTCTGCGAGTGATTAGAGGGTGTCCGACAGCTGCTCCCATGCAGGAAACACAGCCGCTGTGCCAAACAGGTCTCCAGGCCTCAGTATCAGCACAGGACTCCTGGCCACTCGCCAACACAGGTCCTCCAGGTGCCTGAGTAGGATCACCAGCATCAGTACCCAGACAGGACTCTTGGCCGCCCACCCAGCCACTGCCCAAGCACAGGAATTCTGGTCACCACTCCTGTGCGGATCCCCATCTACCAACGTGGGGCTCCTCCAGTCGTCTCCATCTTGGGGCACGGCAACTACCACAGTCTCCTACATGCAGAATCTACATCTGGGGACACCGCACTGGGACCTGAAACAGCTGCCAGCCACAA
Organism: Marmota marmota marmota; assembly: GCF_001458135.2. Taxonomy (NCBI): domain Eukaryota; kingdom Metazoa; phylum Chordata; class Mammalia; order Rodentia; family Sciuridae; genus Marmota; species Marmota marmota. The sequence continues at coordinate 3,577,143 of NW_026000221.1, forward strand.
TACTGCACACCACAGAGCTGCATCTCTGAACATGCCATTCAATGCCACTGCCTGGCCCCCTCACCACCTAACTCGACACCCCATCACTGAAAGCAGCTACCTCCATCTTGGGAAAGCTTCATTGCCATCTTTAGTTGAGGCAACTCCCAGATTGGAACACTGGCTGGGGCTTAGAAGCAATATCAAGGTACTGAAA
>NW_026000221.1:3577563-3619749 GCF_001458135.2 Marmota marmota marmota
CCCCCCCACCTCCAGCCACTAACTCAGGTCCGTAGGTTTGTGGTCCGTAGCTCACAAAACCTGGTTGCAAAACTGAGTCCTGAACTGACCAGTGCAAAACAGCTCTCTGTGACAGGTGTGCAGCTTCCAGAGTGTATCCCACAAGACCTCCAGAGAGAAAGATTCCTGATAGGTAGACAGAAGAGAGTGAGTGAGTAAGATAATATTTAAGACTAAATTAGAGACCGGGAATTGTGAGGTCTACAGGAGATACAAGGAGATAAGATCAGGCTGAAGAAGATCCTTGGACCAGCACTCCCACCCTAATAACCTTCACCACCTGAGGGTGGAGATACCAGCAAACTACAGACAACCCCACCTATTGGATGAGAAAGAAAGCTTGAAAAATATTGATCTCCAACAAAAACAATGCTTGTATCTTCCTTTGAGGTTCTTTTTTTTTTCTTTCTATCTCTCTCCTCCCACCAACACATCACCAACATTTGTGAAACCAATGAATTGGGCTACTGAGGACTGGGATGTCTGAATAGTATATTACAGTGGTGTTGTATATTCTTTTATCTCCTATTTTTACATTTTTTTTAACTTTTCTTAATATTTATGTTTATTTGTTTTTTATACTCTTTTGTTTTCCTACTTACTTGTCTCCCCCAAATCACTTTCTCTCTTTTCTCCTGCTATGAACCAACTTCTTTAGATTCCTCTTTCATGCTTTCTAAGATCTAATAACTCTATATCCTCACCTCCTACCCGCTCAACATCTTATCCTACATCTCACCCCCAGTTCATTGTCCACCTTCAGAAACTGCAGATCCTTTTGCAAACCTACTGTTTATATTGTAGATAATAATTGAACTTACCATTTCTGTATATTGTGACAAAACCATAAATGGCTTAATAGCAGTTATTTGGATTAAGGTTGTATATTGTTTGTATTGGGATCTGTTCACATTGTTCTCCCCCTTAAAGAAAAGATATTGAAACCCTGCAGGGACGCAATAACCCTATAGGGTAAAAACTGTAACGCCTCAGATTCATAGTGCTAGAAGGAAAGGCACATGAACAACATGAAAAAACAAGGGAAGAAAATGCCCCAAACAAACCAAGATAAATTCATTATTAGGATCCATGGCCAGCACAGCAGAAGAAATTACAGAGAAGGAGTTCAGGATGTGCATAATTAAAATGTTCTGTGAATTAAAGGATGATATAAGAGAGCAAATACAGGCAACAAAAATCATTTTGATAAACAGCTACATAAGGAAATACAGGAAGCAAAAGGTTACTTCAATAAGGAGGTAGAAGTTCTGGAAAAAAAAACAACAAACAGAAATCCTTGAAATGAAAGAAACAATAAAACAAATTAAAAGTTTAATAGAAAGCATCACCAACAGATTTAGTTCACTTGGAAGACAGGACCTCAGACAATGAAGACAAAATATATAATCTTAAAAAAAATTTAGACCACACATTTTTGAATGAAGATGGTAAGAAACCATGAGTAGAACATGAATGATGAGATAATATAAAAAGATCAAATTATTAGGATACAGGAAGGCATAGAGTTCCAAACCAAAGGAATGAACAATCTAGTCAATGAAATAATCAGAAAATTTTTCAAACATGAGGAATGAATTGGAAAATCAACCATAACAACTTACAGGGCACCAATGTACAATATCACAACAGATACACACCAAGGCATACTATAATGAAAATGCCTAGCATAAAGAATAGGAGAATATTTTAAAATCCACAAGAGAAAGGAATCAGATTATATATGGGGGAAACCAATTAGGGTATCTGTAGATTTTTCAACCCAGCCCTGAAAGCTAGAAGATCCTGGAACAACATATACCAAGCTCTGAAAGAAAATGGATACCAATCAAGAATCTTATATGCAGCAAAATTAAGCTTTACATTTGATGATGAAATAAAAAAACTTCCATGATAAACAATAGTTAAAAGAATTTACAGCAAGAAAGCCTGAACTACAGAACATCATTGGCAAAATATTCCATGAGGAAGAAAGGAAGAACAAAAATAAAAATCAGCAAAGGGTGGTATTACACTAAAGGAAATAATAATCAAAGGAGAAACCAAGTCAAGTTAAATACCAAAAATAAACAAATATGACTGGGAATACAAGCCATGTCTCAATAAGAATCCTAAATATTAATGGTCTAAACTCACCAATCAAAAGACATAGACTGGCAGATTGGATTAAGAAGAAAAGACCCCACAATATGCTGCGTTCAAGAGACTCATCTCATAGGAAAAGACATCCACAGACTGAAGGTGAAAGATTGGGATAAAACATACCACTCACAAGGACTATGGAAACAACCAGGGGTTTCCATTCTCATATAAAATAAAGTAGACTTCAAGCTAAAGTTAATAAAAAGTGATAAAGAAGGACATTTTATACTGCTTAAGGGAAACATACATCAACAAGAAATACCAATTGTAAATATATATGCCCCAAACAATGGAGCATCTATGTTCATCAAAAGAACTCTTCTCAAGTTCAAGAGTCAAATAGACCACAACACAATAATTCTGGTTGACTTTAACACACCTCTTTCACCACTGGATAGATCTTCCAAACAAAAGCTGAAAAAAAAAAACCACTATAGAACTCAATAATACCACGAATAACAGACTTAACAGACATATATGGAACATTCCATCAATAAGTGAGTAAATACACTTTCTTTACAGCAGCACATGGATCCTTCTCTAAAATAGACCATATATTATGTCACAAAGCAACACTTTGAAAATACCAAAAAATAGAGATATTATCCTGCATTCTAACAGATCATAATGGAATAAAATTAGAAATCGAGGGGGGATAGTAGAGGATAGGAAAGGTAGCAGAATACAACAGTTACTAATAGGGCATTATGTAAAAATGTGGATGAGTAACTGATGTGATTCTGCAATCTGTATTTGGGGTAAAATTGGGAGTTCATAACCAACTTGAATCTAATGTATGAAATATGATATGTCAAGAGCTTTATAATGTTTTGAACAACCAATAAAAAAAAATAGAAGCCAAACCAACATCTGAAGACTAAATAATAATAGGCTGTTGAATGAACAATGGGTTACAAAAGACATCAAAGATAAGATTAAAAATTCTTATTGGTAAATGAGAACAAAAATATAACGTATTAAAATCTCTGGGACACTATGAAGGCAGTGCTAAGAGGAAAGTCCACTGCATGGAGATCATTCCTTAAAAGAATAAGAAGCCAACAAATAAATGACCTAACATTACATCTCAAAGCCCTAGAAAAAGAAGAACAAATTAACCCCCAAAAGCAGTAGAAGACAGGAAATAATTAAAATCAGAGCTGAAATTAATGAAATTGAAACAAAAGAAACAATGAAAAAATTGACAAAACACAAAGTTGGTTGTTTGAAAAAATAAATACAATTGATAAACACTTAGCCATGCTGACAAGAGGAGAGAGAAAACCCCAATTATTAACATCCATGATGAAAAAGGAAATATCACAACAGACACTACAGAAATATAAAAAATAATTAGAAATTAGTTTGAAAATTTGTACTCCAATAAAATAGAAAATATCGAAGGCATCGACAAATTTCTAGAGTCATGTGATTTACCCAAACTGAATCAGGAGGGTATACACAATTTAGATTAATTTCAAGCAATGGAATGAAGATGCCATCAGAAGCCTCCTAACCAAGAAAAGCCCAGGACCAAACTGATACACAGCAGAGTTCTACAAGACCTTCAAATAAGAACTAATACCAATACTCTTCAAATTATTCCATGAAGTAGAAAGAGAGGGAATCCTTCCAAACTATTTCTATGAGGCCAATATCACCCTGATACCAAATCCAGACAAAGACACATCAAGAAAAGAAAACTTCATACCAATAACTTTAATGAATATAGATGCAAAAATTCTCAATAAAATTCTGGCAAATTGCATACAAAAACATGTTAAAAAGATAGGGCCCCATGGTCAAGTGCGGCTCATCACAGAAATGTAAGGCTGATCAACATACAGAAATCAATAAATGAAATTCATCACATCAATAGGCTTAAAGAATCACATGATCATCTCAAGAGATGCAGAAAAAGCATTCAGCAAGATACATTGTCCCTTCATGTTCAAACTCTAGAGAAACTAGGGATAATATAAATTTACCTCATTGTTGTGAAAGCTATCTATGCTAATCCCAACACCAATGTAATCCTAAATGGAGAAAAATTGAAAGCATTCCCCTTAAAAACTGGAACAAGACAGAGAGGCTCTCTTCCACCACTTCTAGACAACCTAATCCTGGAAACACTAGCCAGAGAGATGAAACAGATGAAAGAAATCAAGGGGATATAAATAGGAAAAGAAAAACTCAAACTATCATTATTTGCTGATGACATGATTCTATACTTGGAATATACTATATACTATACTCTATACTTAGAGGTTCCAAAAAATTCCATTTCTAGAACTAATAAATGAATTCAGCAAACTACCAGGATATGAAATCAACACTCATAAAACTAAGGCATTTCTGTACATCAGTGACAAATCTTATAAAAGGGAAATTAGGATAATTACCCCATTTATAATAACCTTGGGGGGAAAAATAACTTGGGAACCAACCTAACAAAAGAGGTGAAAAAACTCTCTATAAGAAAAACTATAGAACACTAAAGAAATGAATTGAAGAGGATCTTAGAAGACCTTAGAAGATTTCCTGTGTTCTTGGATAGGCAGAATTAATATTATTAAAATGACCATACTACCAAAAAGTCTTACACAGATTTAAAGCAATTCCAGTAAAAATCCCAATGACATTTCTAATAGAAATAGAAAAAGCAGTCATGAAATTCATTTGAAAAAATAAGAGACCCAGAATAGCCAAAGCAATCCTTAGTAAGAAGTGTGAAGCAGGAGGCATCAAAATACCAACCCTTAAAATATACTATAGAGCTATAGTAACAGAAATGGGATGGTATTGGCACCAAAATAGACAAGTAGATCAATGGTACAGAATAGAAGACAGACACAGGGAAAAACCCCCATAAATACAGTTATATCATAATAGACAAGAACATACATGAGAGAAAAGATAGCATCTTTAACAAATGGTGCTGGGAAAACTGGAAATCCATATGCAGCAAAATGAAACTAAACCCCTATCTCTCACCATGCACAAAACTCAACTCAAAGTGGATCAAGGACCTAAAAATTAGACCAGAGTCCCTGAGCCTAATAGAGGAAAAGGTAGGCCCAAATCTTCATCACGTTAAATTAGGCCTCGACTTCCTTAACAAGAGTCCTAATGTGCAAGAAATAAAATAAAAAAAATTAATAAATGGGATAGATTCAAACTAAAAAGCTTCTTCTCAGCAAAAGAAACAATAAATGAGGTGAAGAGAGAGCCTACATTCTGGGAGAAAATTTTTGCCATAAGCACATCAGATAGAGCACTAATCTCCAGGATATATAAAGAACTCAAAAATTTAATACCACAAAAACAAACAACCCAATCAATAAATGGGCTAAGGAGATGAACAGACACTTCTCAGAAGAAGATACACAACCAGTCAACAAATATTTGAAAAATGTTCAATATCTCTAGCAATTAGAAATGAAAATTAAAACCACTCTAAGATTTCATCTCACTCCAGTCAGAATGGCAGCTATTAAGAATACAAACAATAAGTGTTGGCAAGGATGTGGGGAGAAAGGCACACTCATACATTGCTGGTGGGACTGCAAATTGGTGCAACCAATATGGAAAGCAGTATGGAGATTCCTTATAAAACTTGGAATGGAACTACCATTTAGCCCAGCTATTCCACTCCTCAGTCTATATCCAAAGGACTTAAAAACAGCATACTATAGGGACACAGCCACATCAATGTTTATAGCAGCACAATTCATAATAGCTAAACTATGGAACCAATCTAGATGCCCCTCAGTAGATGCACAGATAAAAAAAAAACTGTGGTATATATACACAATGTAGTATTACTCAGCCTTGAAAGAAAATAAAATTATGGCATTTGAAAGTCAATGAGTAGAGTTGGAGAATATCATGCTAAGTGAAGTAAGCCAATGCCCCCCAAAACCAAAGGCCAAAAGTTCTCCTTGGTAAATGGTTTCTGATCCATAATGGGTGTGTGTGTGTGTGTGTGGGGAGAATGGAAGAACTTTGATTGGAAGGGAGTGAAGGGGAGTGGGCATGGGGTTAGGAATGATGGTGAAATGAGATGAACATCATTACCCTAGGTACATGTATGACTGCAGATGTGGTGTGACACTACATTGTGTACAACCAGAGAAATGAAAAGTTGTGCTCCATTTGTGTACAATGAATCAAAGAGCTTTCTGCTGTCATGTCTGATTGGAACGAATAAAAATTAAATTAAAAAACAACAACAAAAAAGAAAATGTAGCAAAATATATCAGCAAAAATTTTCAAAAGATATAAAGCAAATATAATAAAATATTGGTGATTGTTATTTCTTGGTGGTAAGAATGTGGAAGCAACCTAGATGCCCTTCAGTAGATGAATGGATAAAAAAAAATGTGGCATATATACACAATGGAATCTTACTCAGAAATATAAGAGAATAAAATCATGGCATTTGCAGGTAAATGGATGGCGTTAGAAGGTAATGCTAAGTGAAGTTAGTCAATCCCCCCAAAACAAATGCCAAATGTTTTCTCTGATATAAGGAAGCTGATTCATAGTGGGATAGGGAGGGGGAGCATTGGAGGAATAGATGAACTCTAGATAGGGCACAGGGGTGGGAGGGGACGAAAGGGGGCAGGAGGTTAGCAAGGATGGTGGAATGTGATGGACATCATTATTCAAAGTACATATATGAAGACATGAACTGGTGTCAACATATTTTATATAAAACCAGAGATATGAAAAATTGTGCTGTATATGTGTAATAAGAATTCTAATGCATTCTGCTGTCACTTATTTTTTAAAAATCAATAAAAAAGAAAAAAGAATACGGGGGTTTGTTATTCTCTTTTTTTAAAATTTTTTATTGTTGGTTGTTCAAAAACATTACATAAGGGTTTGTTATTCTCTATACTTTTTTGTGTGACTGCAAAAAATCACACAAAATAAAATAAGCCATTGAATGTCAAAAATATTAATCCATCAGTAAGATATTATAATTTTAAACATATGCATATACCTAAGAACTGAGTCCCCAAATACATAACTGAATTGGGGATAAAAGGAACAAATTCAAAATTTGCAGGCTTCAACATTCTATTTTGAATCACATTCTGTATGATAGGCCATACATTAAATCTCAGTACTTTTAAAAGATTCAAATCATACAACACAATACCTGCACTCTGACAAAACTGAAGTAATCTAGAAATCAGTAACCAGAGGAGACCCGGGAAATTAAAAATATATGGAAATTGAAAAATCTTCAAATAACAAATTGGTCAAAAACAGCACAAAGGAAACTACAAAATACTTTGAAGACAATTAAAATGAAAACTCTACTTGCCAAAACTTAGTAATGTAAATCAGTTGTAATCAGAACAATGTGTTGAAGGGAATGTAAAGTTATAAATTTATAAAGCTATAAAGTTATAAATGGCTATATTGAAAAAGAAGAAAAATCTCCAATTGATAACTCAGCTTTTCATCTTAAGAAACTTCAAAAAAGCTGAGCACAGTGGCATAGTCCTATAATCCCAGTCACTAAGGATGATTATGCAGGAGGCTTGTAAATTCCGTGCCAGGCCAAGCAACTTAGTAATTTAGTGAGATCCTATATTAAACTGGGGATGTGGCTCAGGGTATTAATCCATCAGTAAGATTTTATAATTTTAAACATATGCATATACCTAAGAACTGAGTCCCCAAATACATAACTGAATTGAGGATAAAAGGAGCAAACTCATCATTAGTTTCAGGCTTCAACATTCCATTTTCAGTGATGCATAGACAAATTAGAAAATCAACAAGGAACCAAAAAATCCTGACCAACACTCTAAACCTACCAGAGCAACAGACATCTGGAGAACACTCCACCCAGCACATTCTAGGTTCACTCCTCTGTGTGTGTGTATGTGTGTGTGCGTGTGTGTGCATGTGTGTGTGCGTGTCTCTCTCTCTCTCTCTCTCTCTCTCTCTCTCACACACACACACACACACACACACACATTGCAAAAAGAAGAGCTAACCAATTAAAAGCAAGCAGAAGGAAGGAAATAATAAGGATCAGGGCAGACATAAATAAAATAAGGAATAGAAAAAAATCAATAAAGCCAAAAGTTAATTCTTTGAAAGGATCAACAAAATTGACAAATTTTTAATTGGACTGATGAAGAAAAAGTGGAAAAAATTCAAACCACTTATCGGGAATGAAGGTAGTAACATTACTATTGACTTCACAAAAAATAAATTATGATAAGGAAATCATATGAACAACTGTATGCCAACTAATTAGATAACCTAGATGAGCAGAAAATTTCTTAGAAAGACACAAACTTCTAAAACTGACTTAAGAAGAAAATGGTAAATTCAAATAAACCTAAAATAAAAAAGAAATTGAGCTATTAATTAACAACATCTACAAAGGAAAACAGCCAAAAGTCTTCACTGGTGAATTCTACCAAATATTTAAATAATGATCAGCATAAATCCTTCACAAACTCTTTCAAAAACAAGGGATGGGGTATCACTTCTCAACTTCTCTGATACTAATATAACACTAATTCCATAATGATACAAAACTACAAAAAGAAATGTATAAGCCAATATGCATCATGAATATAGATACAAATTTTCTCCACAAATAATAGCAAAACAAATCAAGTAACACAGGTAAGGGTTATACACCATGGTCTAGCGGAATATATTTTAGTAGTACAAGGTTGGCTTGCCATCCCCAAATCACATAATATAATATACCATAATAGAATAAAGGACACAAACTACATATGACCTTAAATCATATCAATAGATATAAAAATATGTACTTGACAAAATCCAACACACTTTTATGACAAAAAAACTCAGAATAATTAGGAACTGAACGAGGATCCTTCAACCTGATAATGGACATTTATAAGTAACCATAGATAGCATCATAGTTAGTTATGATGAATGCTTTTCCTCTAAGATCAGAACCAAGCCAAGGGTGGGCTATATCTATTTCATCATTTCTACTCAATATACTGAAGGTTTCACCTAGAATAACTAGGGAAGAAAATGAAATAAAATGCATACAAATTAGAAATAAGTTAAGTAATCTTTATGAAAGCTGATATGAACTTGTATATAAAAATCTTAAGGAATCCAGAGAAAAACTATTGGAAGTAATAAAAAAATTCAGAAAAATTGTAGAGTACAAAAGTAATATTTGAAAATCAGCTTTTTTTCTCAAAGCCATCAAAGAACAATGCAAAAATGAAATTATGAGAATAATTCCATGTTTAAGAAGAATAAAATATCAAAAATGAATTTAATGAAGTTTTAACAAACTTAAAACTATAAAAATTAAAGAAAAATCTAAAGAAATGAAAAAAACATTCCATGATTATAGATTAGAAAGATTGATATTGTTAACCTGGCAATATTCTCCAAATGGATATTCAGGTTTCTTTTAATCTCTATTGAAACTTCACCCATCTGATAATTTTGACAGAATTAACAAGCTTATATAAACATTTACAAAGAAATGCAAACCAATAACCTTGAAAATATTTAAGCTGGTGGACTCACATTTCTCTATTTTAAAACTAGCTTTTAATAATCAAGAGAGTATGATACTGACATAAACATGGACATAATAAATTAATGAAAAGAAATTGAGAGTCTAGAAACCCTTATATTTGTGGTAAATTGATTTTGACAAGGTTTCTAAAACATTTATTTCAGTAGGTGAAAGAATGGTCTTTCAAAAACTGATGCTAGGATAACTGGATATATACATGCATAAGAATATAATTGAACAACTTTCTCATATCACACTAAAAAATTAATTCCAAGTAGAAGGTAGAATAAGTATAAGAACTAAAACTCTCAGAAGAAAATATAGCAGCAGTAATCTTTGTAACCCTGCAGTTAAAGATGACATCAAAGGGACAAGCAACAAGAGAAAAAAATAAATATGTTGGACATCATCAAAATGAAAGTTTTATTCTTCAAAGGATGCTACTAGAAAATGAAAATACTGGGGAAATACTTTCAAATATATATCTGTTAAGTGGCTTGTATTCAGGATATATATATATATATATACACACACACACACACACACATATATATATACACACAGATCAATAATAAAAAGACAAATTACCCAATTTAAAAATGGACAAAGGATCTTAACAGACATTTCACCAAGAAGATATATAAATTGTCGATAAGTACATGAACAGATACTCAGCATTATTAGCCATTGGATAATGAAGCCAAAATCACACTAAGATGCCACCACATATCCACTTGTATGAATATATCAAAGAGACAAGAGAAATAAAATTTTGGCAAGGATTTGAGAAACTGGAGTCCTTACACACTTCTGGAAGCAATTTTGGTAAACAGAAAATTTCTCCAAAGTTTAACATACAGTAACTGTTAACTCAGAAATTCTACTCCTTTGATACACAGTTAAGAAATGAAAACATATGTCCGCACAAAAATTGTATATAAATATTCAAAGTAACACTATTCATTATAGTGAAAAAGTGGAAATGACTCAAGTATCCATCATCTTGAAGAATGAATAAGTAAAATGGGGTCTATCCATGTAATAAAACCATCATGTGGGACAAAAAAGAATGAATTATCAATACATCCTACATAACATGGATGAATCCTGAAAATATGTGAAGTGAAAGAATCCGGACAATATATTGTATAATTCCATTTATGGGAAATGTCCAGAATGGGCAAATCAGTAGAGACAGAAATTATATTCATTGTTGCCAGTTTCTGGGGAAGGAGGAAAATGAGTTATAGTTAGTGGGGATAGGTTTTCTATTCAGGGTGATGAGATATTCTAAACTTAGATAATTGTGCTGGTTGTATAAAATTCTGTGAATAAAACCATCTAAGTGTACCCTTACAAAGGGTTAATTTCATGGTATATAAATTATTTCAATGTAGCTGTCATTTTTAAAAAAGAAAGTAATGTGTGCATTTGGTTTAAAAATCATATTGTACAAAAATATATACTGTGAAAATTCCCTATCTCACCCAGAATTGTTGCCTGTCCCCTTCCCAGGGGCAGATATTCAGCACTTTTTTATGCATCATTCAACACACATCCCCTGCATTTCCCAGCATATACATGACAGAAACATTTCTGAAGACATTTCTGGTATTTTATGAGATACATTTCTAAAAGAATGGTCAGATCAATGTGATTTCACAGTTTTATTATCTGCATATCTATGTATTATTAATATAGTGCCAAATTGCCTTACAGAAATATTGTAAAAGCTTCCTTTAATTTTGACAGTGTTCGAGAATCACACTTCCTTATACTGTGTATCGTCCTCAGCATCATCATTCATTTTAACATTTGGCAGTCTTATATGTAAAATTCTTAATTCTTCTAATTAGCTCCTTTTTATGCAAGTTTAGGAATTCCCTGTCCATGCCCTTGTCCATTTTTCTAATTGGGGTGATTGTTGTTTTCCTATTGATTATTTCATTATAAAGATTTAAGATTGCAGAATAATGCACAGGAAAATAAACATGCATGCACCTGTCACTCAGAGAAATAAATGCTAACATTTTTCATCATAAACTGATATCTACCTTGTTCTTTTCCACACACTACCCTTACCATTCTCTCACCCTGAAGTTAACCTCCATGATAAATTTGGACACATCCAGACTATTTTATACTTTAATTAAAATATACTATTTACACAAAACATATAGTGAACATAATTTTACCAATTTTCTTTTTATTGAAGCAAATGCTATTTTGAGGATCTATCTGTATTACAAATGATATTGCAGGTGTTCTCATGAATTTATTTACTAGTGAAATTTACTTATTTTTAAACCAAAGCACCCACTTTTAAAAATACACATTTTTCCCCCTTTTGGTACCAGGGATTGAACTCAGGAGTTCTTCATCACTGAGCCACATCCCCAGCCCTTTGATTGAACACAGGGGCACTTGATCACTGAGCTACATCCACAGCACTTTTTAATATTTTGTTTAGAGAGAGGATCTCCCTGACTTGCTTAGGGCCTTGCATAGTTGCCGAGGCTGGCTTTGAACTGGCTATCCTATGGCATCAGCCTCCCGAGCTGCTGGGATTACAGGTGAGCACCACTGTGCCTCGCTAAATATATATCTTTATGATTTAACAACATTCTAAATAGCCAGATACACAGATATAATTGTACAAGGAAAGAAAGAGAAAAATAACAGAAGAGGAATTATAAAATAGTTAATTATCACAAGCCAAGAGTGATTTTTGAGACAGTTGGTCTAATGAAACAGAAATAATTGGTAAAAATAAAGAACCAACTTTTCTAAGAAACAACTTAAGCCACATTTTTAAATCCATTCATCTATTGAAGGGCATATAGGTTGGTTCCATAGTTTAGCTATTGTGAATTGCTATATCCTGAGCCTTTTTATTTTTTATTTTTTGTCTTCTGGAAACCTTCACTGGAGAACCACATGTTACTGGAGCTATTTCATTAGTACTTGGAGCCTAAAGTTCCAGGAGCTTACATGATCTCAGAGGCTACTTGGCTAATGACTGACTTGTATAGGAGGACAAAAGTCCAGCTCCTTGAATGCTCTCAGATACTCTTATGTGACAGATAGTTTGTGACATGGAAAGTGCCCACATCTGGTAGGTTTGGCAGTGAATGTTAGATGATGACTGATAGAGGGAGGGTCTTCTGCAGCTGAGAGGACCAGCAGTAGCAGCAGAGATGTACATGGAGGTTCAAGGGGAGGCAGTTGACCAGAGAGAAGAATGCATTTTGCAAGGTTACTGGTAGTCAGGCTGGATGATGTCATGAGCCTGAGTAGTAGGAGACAGATTTTCCAGTAAAGAGTAGCAACTGAAGATTAGTGTTAAATACTTAAATACTGGTCAAAGTGTTCAGCTGGACTTTTCTTGTCAGAACTGAGGCTGCATTCTTTCCTAAGGATCTTACACACAGAATCAATAGCGCACAAGAAAATGTTGCATATTTTTATTTTAAACAATCAAGAACACTATTTTGGAGACTTGCAGAAGGCCAAGCAGAGAGTTTGTCTGTTGTAATACCAATTACTTGTAGAATTGTATTATCATCACATACTTATGGCTGCATCCACAGAAAATATATGTAAGAAAATTAAGTGGAAAGTGACAGTGTGGTATCTTTTTGAAAAAGTTCTTTCTCAAAAATTTACATTTTGCATTTTTTAAATCAATCACAACAAACCCAAATAAAAGATGCTCAGCCTCTAATTTGTATTCCAACCTAATTACAAAATGACTAATCTATTTACTGAGCTCTTTAATCTTTGCTCACATGTTCATCTTCCACCTGCCTGTTGATTCCAATATACTCCCAATCCTATTTGGTTCTTGGACATTCACAGATATAATTTTGATGTCATTTTCCCATGAAGTTAAATACCCCTGGCTCCCTATAAACTTCTTTTTTTTCCTTAGGGTTAATCTTGACCACATCCAAGACTCAGTATGAATAGCTATCTGTCTTTATTTGGATACTTTTGGTTTTCCCTGGAAAATAAAGTAAATGAGATGAAGCCCATTAGGATTTTAATCACAGCAAAAATGACAGCAGGATTAAAGACTCACAGCTTGATTTAAACACCATGTGAATAAGCACCCTCCTAAGATTCATTCTAGCCAAGGAACACAGGCAATAAAATTGGTCAGCCCCATGTTGTTTCACCAAGCATTGGTCTCCTGTTACCCTAGTTCTGGTCTAGTAGAGAGAATAAGATATTCAGGCCCCCATAATTCTGTTTTGCAGTATATTCTGGCTGAATGTAATTCTAAGTCAGCCTGCTGGCTCTAGATATGAATAAACTGGAGGGTCAGATTTCTTTCCTGCCTTATCCTAGGCTAAAATCCAAACACCAGTTTCTTCTCCCTAACAGAGATGCTTCTGAGTCTTGAGAATAACAGAACAAGCTCATGGTTTGTTGGTTCTGGATGCTCCAGGATGACATCACAATTGGCACAAAATGTTGTATGAGGAGTGTTTTTAGAGTTCATTCACAGCATGTGCCAGAATGATTTAGGATAATCAGGCACTAGTGTTGATCAATAAGTTGCTTTCCAAGTACTGATAAAGAAGGGTGGACTTTTGCAAGCTGGAGCTCTGTGGTTTCTATGAGGCACGTGTTACATGATCAGATTATTAACTATGTACAGGGCTTATTGTAGCTTTACTGAGCAACAATACAGGCTTAGGAAGGGCTTTGCACAAACTCAAAAAGAAAAAACCTGGCAGAGAAATATCTGTGTGCCGAAACAGCTACATTCTAGGAGAGGAAAAGAAACACAGTAAAAACAACAACAGAAAAAAAGACAAACAAACAAACAGAAGGACATTGAAAATAAGAATTAAAAAGGAGAAATAAGAAAAAGATTCATGTCAGAGAAAAGGGTAGAGAAGGGACAGTCAATGACATCTACAGCTGTAGTCTTGTCTGACCTCCAAATTGAATAGGCACCATCATCTATGCCATGGATTTTCCAGGAAAAAATTTTATTTCAAATCATGTGTCTTATTGTCAGGCCAGGAGCTTTAATTTAGAATTACAAAATGGCCATCAGGGAGAAAGTCATAAAAATACATGCCCTCCAACTTCCAGATGTGTTTAGCAATCATCCTCTGATCCTGGTGTGCTTACTGAATAGAACCTGATGTTGTGAGCAAGTCAGTTTTGTGTGCTACAATAGACAGTCTTAGCCCTGATGGTTGTTTCTCTCAATTGATTATGGTCAGTAGGAATTTCTTGGAACTAACTTTTGCTATTCTCACATTTTGTTTTCTTAAGGTCTGTGCAAGCCTTACTTAGTTGGCATTTGTAAAATGTTTGTGCAGTTTTAGAAGTCAGGTCTTTTAGACTGGGTGATTACTGGCACTTAGCTGTTGGGTGCTTTGTTTTTTAATTTTAGTTAAGTAGATGCCATGTAAGGAGCAAAACTTTTCTATTAATTTATGAAATGAGCAAATGACCATCATAGAAAAATTTTGATATACAGGAAAGCACAAAGGGAAAACAAATATTATTAATAATACACTCAAGAACAATGACCACTAACATTTTGAAGTTTTATTTGTGACCTATTCTTTCCTCTTACAGTGAGCTTGTGTGTTCATGTTTACTTGTGTCTGTGCATGCACACATGTGCACACATGCATGTTTCTTCCAATGCTAGAGAAATTGGGATCACATCCTACATATTACCTTCAGTGAGCTGTTTTCCACTTCACATTGTCATTAATTTGTTTCCATATCATTAACTTTGTCTCCCTTAGCACTGTATTTTATCACAAGGACATGTGATACTTGATTAAAACATTTCTATGTTATTTCACATTAGATAATTCCCAGATTTTTAATGTTTAAAAATATTGATAAAAATATCCAAATCTATTAATTTGGGGTGATAACCATGATGAGTTTTTTTTTAAGAGAAAATTCCAATAAATTGGACTTTCTGAGTCAAAAGAACTGAGTATTTTCAGGGGTTCTGATATATACTCTCCAGAAATAAAATTGAATGTTAGTTTAAGACTTGTAAGCAGTTTGAGCAAACATGTCCACTGAATCTTTGTTAAGATTAAATAGTTACTATTTTTATGTCCATATTGAAGTATTATTAATTATGCCACACTGAAGAACTATAAGATGATAATAGTTATTCAGTAGGCCCTTGCTAGGGTCCAGGTCCTACACTGAGAATTTTTACCCATAACTATCTCTCCTACAACTCCTAACAAAGGGCAAAGCAAGATGACAGCTGAGTAAGATCCTCTGGTGATCATCTCCCCACGGACACACAGAGTTGAACATATACTCTTGAACCAAGATATCTTCATAGGCACTCAGGAAATTGGGTGAGAGTCCATAGTGCCTGCTTTTAATATAATAAAACAAAAAGATGTGCTGAAGAAGAGACAGTTTTGACCACCCAACCGCTAACTCAGACAGAATGGCTCTTGCCAAGCCAGTCCTTGCAGATGGAGCACTAGAACTGTCCTGGCACCAGACAGACACCTGTGAGACAGTGGGATGCTCATGTTCCAACTTGTGGGCCCTGGTGCACTCCTGAGATTGTGCAGGTCCTTACAGTTGTAACATTCAGGCTCAACCCAGCTTAGCATTAGCCTTCACCAACACTACCTCAACTTTGGGCTGTATAGCCTGGTTCAAGACCCCATTTTCTAGGGATAGAATAGGGGAGTAAGTACAAGACTTTATGCCGGAAATTAGAGTTAGGCTAATGAAATCTAACATAGTTAGAGTCTAATATCTTCCATTCCCAGATCTGCCTGCAGATGAAGCCTCTGGAATAGCTTCAGTGCCAGAGAAAGACACCCAGCCACAGTCTATAGGAGTTAGATTCTACCTACTATCATTTGTGGCTGCTTCTGGTGGTCTTGGGCCATGAATGTACCTTGACAATAGGCAGTCTGTAGTAGTGCACGCCTTGGTCCAGCCCCAGTGTTATGCTGGTCTTCAGGGGCTATGGGATTAGGAAGTGACACAATTTGGCTTCATTGGTAGTCACCTGTAGACATGGGAGCTTTGGGTTGATCTTTGGATGGTGGTTCTACCCAGAGCTGTTCAGAATTTTGTAGTGCCTGCCTAGAGGCTGCTAACTGTGAATAAGGCATCTGGGCATACCCTGTTTCCAAAGAGGAGTTTGTGGAGTCAGACTTCTTTTTCTAGGCACTTGCCTATTTCCTTATGAATAATACATCAACATTGTATGTAGGACAAACCTGGGCTTGGGTTGCCCCCTAGTACTGAAACAATGATTACATTTCACCAGCAGACTCTTAATAAATCTGGATCTGGGTGCCATCCAGTGCTGAAACAACGGAAGTGACTGTGGGCTCTGAAAGAATAAGCATCCTGCTTAGAATTTCTGGAAGAAGGAAAGCTAGATCATGGAAACTGGAATAAATATCTAATCCTTCATTGTCCAGGTGACATCACATACCAAGCATCAAGAACTTTTAGGAAACCATGACCTCACCTAGTACTCAAAATAAGCTGCCAGAAATTGACTAGGCAATAATCAGTATGGAAGAACTCTCAGAGAATTAAAAACAGCCATTTTAAGAAAATGCAATGAGACTGAAAAAATTAAAGACCAAATGTTTTCAAACTCTGACAGAAAAAAGTTAATAAAGATATGGAAGCAATTAAACTCTTAAACTGAAGAAAATATACTCAGTAAAATTTAAAATGTGAAGGAAGGCATCAATAACAGGATAGATTAAACAAAGAAAGAATTTGTGAATTTGAAGAGAGTATATTTGAAAATAACACTGTAGCAAGAGAGAAAAAAAGAATAAAGAGAAATGAAGAAAGCTTCTGAGAACTTTGGGACAGTATTTAAAGAGCAAACATTTGAGTTACTATGGTTCAAGAAGGACTTGAGAATATCTAAAGGATAGAAAACTTATGCAAAGAAATAATAACAAAACTTCCCAAACCTAGAAAAGGATACAAATATCCAGGTACAAGTAGGTAAGAGGCCACCAGTCAGATTTATCTTAACCAAGTCTACCCCAAAACATTTTATAATCTAGCTCCCAATGGTGAAACATAAAGAGAAGATTCTCAAGGAAACAAGAAAACAGAAAAGCAAATAACACGTGTGGATGCCCCAATCTGCCTGACAGCAGAATTCTCAGCAGAAACCTTACAGGCCAGGAGAGAGTGGCATGAGATTTTCATAGTACTGAGGGAAAGAACTTTCAGCCAAGAATACTGTACCCATCAAAGCTATCTTTTAGAAATGAAAAAATGATAGATATTCCCAAACAAAGCTGAGAGAATATATCTCCACAAGTACTGTCTTAAAAGAAATGCTAAAGAAATTTCTTCAAACTAAAAGATGTGTTAATGAGTAAGAAAACACGGAAAGGTATCAAACTCAATATCAAGAGTAATATACAAACAAACTCAGAATGCTCTGAGATTGTTTAGTGTGGTATTTAAAGATTCATATCTTTAGTGTAAAGACTGAAAAACAAAACCCAAAACAATTTAATAATGACTACATTAATATGTTAAGTAATATGCTATATAGGAAGATGTAAAATAGTACCTAGAGTACAAGTGGAAAGATTTCATATTGGTATATTCTCTCTTGTTTTTTTTTTGTTTCTGTTCTTTATAAGCCTGTTAAGTTATTGTCATTTCAAAAAAACTCATTATAATCAAATGATATATTTTTGTAAGCTTCCTGGAAACCACAAAGTGAAAAATCTATACTATCTAAACTAAATAATATTAAATAATAATCAAAACACACTACTAGAGAAATTCACTTAACCACAAAGGAAGACTGTAAGAGGAGACAGAAAGAAAGGAACTAAAAAGTAAAACTAGAAAATTGTAAGAGGAGGCAGAAAGAAAGTAAAACTAGAAAATTGGCTACATAATGGCTGGAGTAAGAGCTCACCTATAATAATTTCCTTGAATGTAAATGGATTAGATTATTTAATTAAAAGACACAGAGTAACTTAATGGACAAAAGACAAAAAGAATTAAAACCTACTATATGTGGCTTATAAAAACTCGCTTTACCTTTAAGGAAACCCATAGCCTAAATATAAAAGGTTGGAATGAGATATTCTATGCAAATGGAATCCAAAAGAAAGCAGGAGTAGTCATATAAATAAAGAATATTTAGATAAAAATATACTTTAAATCAAAAGTAGTAAAAAAAGGTACAATGAAGGTCATTATATAATAACAAAGGGGTCAATTCAGCAAAAAAAATAATAATCCTAAATATATATGAAACTAATTTCCTATTCTCTGGCCAATTACAAAATCAACTCAAAATCTACCAAAGATTTAAATGTAAGGCCCAAAACTGTGAAGCTACTAGAATAAAACATAGATGAAATGCATTAGGACATTAGAATGGGCAACGGTGTTTTGGACAAGACCATAAAAAACACAAGAAACAAAAGCAAAAATAGACAAGTGGGATCACATCAAACTAAAAAGCTTCTGTGCAGGAAAAGAAACAATCAAGAGAATAAAGATAGCCTATGGAATGGGAAAAATACAAGCTACACATCTGACAAGGAGATGATATCCAGAATATGTAAAGAACTTCAAAAATTCAATAGCAAAAACACCCCAAATAACCTGGCTGAAAATAGGCAACAAATCCAAATAGACATTTCTTAAAAGAAGACATACAAATGGCCAGTGGGTACACGTAAAGAATGTTTCACTTCATTAATGATCAGGGAAACACTACATGGTACCCCATTAATATGCATAGTTTTTATATGTCAGTTTAACAATAATCCTAACAATCCTAGGAGGTACTGTTACTCACATCACCAGTCTTTCCCATGAGAAAATGAAGATGGTTAAGTTACTTGCCCAAACTAACAGCTAGTCAGTAGAAAATGAAATCACGATTGTCTGATTTCAACACTTGTGATTTTACCTGAAAAACCATCCTGTTCTAATAGTGGGTACATACTAGGACTTTGAGTTTGCAGATGCTACATAATTTCTGTTGTAGGTTGGCTCCCTAGAAAGGGATGCTGAGACTTTTGAGATTTGCATGCATGGGAACTATTGGGCAAAGGGAGAAGTTAAACTGAAAAGTAATTGTGATAAAGCCCTCAGTCAACACCACAGTGAGTTCCAGGGTTGGAGTTGCCTTTCAGGGTGTCCTGAGTCAGGGCAAGAAGGGTGGTCCTTTGTGACTCAGTCAATGAGTGTGAGCCCTGCTGGATGGTGGCTTAAGCTTGGGGAAGGCAGTTCCATGGGACCAAAGGGAATTCCCAGAGACTCAACTGGGAGCTGTCATGAAGGCAGCAGCACCGTGCAAGGCTCAGAGCCTGTACTGAAAGGGGGTCTGGGGAGCATAGCACATAATCTGAAAACTCCAGCTGTTCAGAGGAAATGACCTCCTGAATCAAACACAGGCTCAAATTCTTGTTTGTCTTAGTCCCTTTGGGAAAATTCTACCTTTCCAATGGGTTTTGGTTCCTTTATAGGGACTAACAGGAGAAGGTCATTGTCTCAAGTATATTCAGCTTCAGAACACTGGTGGTTGGGTGGGGGAACAACTGAGACTGGGGCACAGGGGCCCAAGACGACACTATTCATTAGCTGGTAGTGTCCCAAGGGACCCTATTTGGGGAGGTTTCTTTTGTACTGTGCCAATTCTGCTCTTTCTCTTCAGAATTATCCCATCCCCATCTTCAGTCTATAGGTGCTGATAGACCTAACCCACACCCCATCTTAGAAACCAGTACAGGACCAAGTGACTCTGGCTATAGAGATTGGGTAAAGCATAAATAGACGACTTCTCCAGACCAATGAGAGTCAGGCCTGGGACTTTTGTTGGAACTTTCAGGAAAGAATTTTCTCTTTCTACCAGATTTTCTGAATAGAGACCTGGAGCTATGAGTGGCCATCTCTGCCTTTATTTTGAGAGAAAACAGAGGAATAAAAGACAGAGAAAGAGAAAAGAGATAAAGACAGAGACTGCTTTTGAGATTTGTCTCTAACACTTGAATTTCAAGGTTATCCTTATTTTACCTCCGTTCCTCAGGCCTTTAAAATACCCAAGCAAATAATTTCCATTTTTCTTCCTCCTTTAGACTGATAACAACAGAGGTGGTGGAAGAGCTCAGAACTTAGCAAACAGGGCTTCTTGGCTAACTGCTGCAGTTGAGGGGGTGGTCTAACCTCTGTACACACCACAGAAATTAGTCCTGAGGACCAGAGAGGATACTTGACTTCCTAGGTATCACACAGTGCTGGGAAAATCCAGTCAGAAGACATACCTCCTGTCAGACCATCTAAATGCCATGAAGGAGCCTACCTGTGCACTGAACTTCCCCAACTTATTTATACAACAAATAACCTGGGTATTGGTGGCTGGCTAGGTGACATGGGTTCCACTGTGTGCTAAAAGGGACACAAAGATCAACCAGTCATGAACTCTTGTCTTTGAGGGAGAACTGAGAATATTTTAGTACAAATGGAATGGAGGATCTGAACGAGATGATGGTATTTAGGAGACTTTAATCAAAATGACTAATGAAGATGGGGGGAGAGGAAGTGAGTAACTGAATTTTAGTTGACTGAGGCTAACTGTGGTAGGAAGAGCTGTGTCATGCACAGGGCATCATTCATTTATTTTTAAATAACAATAGTAGATATTTATGAAGCCTGAGAGACTTGGATTAGGCAGGCAGCATGTGACAATGAAATGGCAATGTCATGAACTCTGCTCCATTCCAGGAATAACATAGTGTCTATTTGTATTGATTCAAAATTCTTTGACTTCTCTGGTTCTCCACCGCTTGCCGTTTTAAATGAACGCTTAACGTGTCAAAGATTATTTTCCTTAATACCTGTCTCTCTGTTTACCAGAGTCTCCTTTATCTCTCCTCCTTCTCCCCACTTACTAAAAGCTGAAAGTTGTAAGAAAGTGAAATAAAAGATAGAATTTGTGTCTAAACAGATTCAATGTTGTGTTCGTTTTTTCCATTTCCTAAATTGTCCAATTTCATCAGACAATGACCTCAATCTAGCCTAGAATAATAAAGGCAATTATCAGCTACTTTGTTGCATGAATAAGCCCTACTTTTACTTTGCCAATCAGTCCATTAAGTGTTTGCTGGATTCTTCTATTTTACTTCTCTATGTCAGAATTGAGGCAAGCATCACAACTAAGTAGTCACACTGCTGTCTGGAAGATAAGAGACACGTAAGGAAAACAGACTCGGAGACTATAAATTTTCCTTGAACTAGAACAACCTATTCCGATCAAAGAAGACAAGCATCACTTAACATTTTACAAACCACTGTCCCCGGAAACACATTACCATGGTAACCCAAGGTTGCAAAGCATACAACATTGGATCAGTCCAGTCCTCTTTTAGGTCATTGGTCACATCATGTGACTTCAGGCACTTACTTACTGAATGCCTACTATGTGTAAAGCATGTAACAAATTCATCATTACTAAATAAAATTTGGACAAAACACAGCCATCCTTTTCAACTAAAAATGTATTTTAAGGATATGATGGAGCAGAAATATAACCCTAGTCCCATGTCCAGACTCTATTTATATAAGTTTCTACGTAAAATGAAGACCAACACATTGGATTTAGTCGTAATCCTCCAGGTAGGACCATTTTGACCTGCTCCTCAGAATACATCCAAAATGCCAATGTGGACACAGACACACGTTCAATCAATTACACAGACAAAGAAAATGTCATGGGTAAAAGCCGAACTGAATGTATCCTTCCAAGTGAGGGGCATACTATTGACCCATCAGCCAATCTGTCTGACTACAGAATCCAGAAGAATCCTTAAGTTAGACTGATACCCATAGACTTCCAAAAGCTGAAGGAGAACAGGATGACACTTGGCAAATAGTGAGCTTGCTTTCAGAGAAATCACAGGACTTACTAGTCATCAAAAATTTCCACCAGGAGTTCTAAATCTGTGGGAGTCTTGCCAAATACCAACACAGTGTTTGTTGAGGATTCATTATTAGCCCAGACGCTGCCAAAAAAAAAAAAAAAACTACAAGAATTATTGAGTTTGATCCCTCAACCTATGCTTTTATCAGCTCTGCTTTGCTGCCTCAATGTGGACACATATCCTGGAAAAATCCTCAGGCTTCTCTACCTGGCAAGGAAAACTCTGTATATAGACTGCAGGGCCCACACAAAAAGAGCTTTCCTGTTTTGTTGGGCTTTTATGTTTTCCACTCTGTGTTATCAGTATAAATGAGAGAATAACTTGGGTGAACTGTGTCCTTATATCATTAGTAGAAATGTGGTAAAGGCATCTGTTCCCTGATCTTCCACTAATCTAACACAAGGGTTGGTTCAAATCATTTCAAGATAGCTTTATAGATCTATTTGAAAGTGACATGTCTCAGTGGTAAAGATCACAACCTCGGTCAGCCTGCCTGGGATATGTTCCAGCCCCATCTCTAATCTGCCTGACCTTTGCACCCTTCCTCTGTGAAACAAGGGTAATCGTAGTTCCCATTTTATAGGATTGTTGTGAAAAGTAAAATACTTAAATAGCGTGTTGGGCATACAGCATGTCCTCAGTAATTATCAGCTCTCATGATTATTGCTCACTTTGCTCTTTTCAGAAAGCATGTGTAGTTCCGAAATTTCTTACCTAGAATACTTGCAACCAGGTGTTCTTTGGAATTCAGAATCTGGCGTGTTTTGGAAAGGTAATAAAGCATCTATCTTGTATACACTCATGACGAGACTTCTGCAGTGGGGTTTGGGACAACACACCACAATCAAACAAAGGAATATTTTTGTGCCAAAGTGCATGAATTTCTACCAGAAGCAGCATAAGTAGAGATGATAAACCTCCTATCAAGTTTTGTGGTACATGAGTTTGCCTGATACTACAAACAAGTAGATAAATAAGGACCTACATATATACATAGCCTCCTTTCGGGAACTCTTTGTTTTAGAATTGTGGACAGGAGATTATTGATCTCAACTGCAGGACAGGAGTTCCTCTGGGCATCCCACTCCACTCCTCACTTACCTATTCCTCCATGGAGGTCTGGTCCATCCCTAAATCCAGGGGCAGGAAAAATGAATAACTCCCTGATGGCTCCTATTGGCCCCTGACCTGACCTGTCAGACTCTTCCCCACCTCTTGATGAATGACATCCCAGACTCCTGTCACCTTGGAGTCCTCTCTCTCTCTCTAGCCCCTCATGCTCAGACATATTGCTGTTGCTTTCCCCTCTCTAAGACCATCCCCTGCCATCTGTATATCCACTGGCCAGGACTCTCTTTGCTGTTTTCCTAATTGCTCATGACGGCCTGGCTGCCTTGGGCTGCTAGGTCAGTCCCCTCAGTGTGGCTCAGGTCATGGTACTTCACACCTAAAAATCCCTGTTGCCTTCAGGAAGCTTCTGTCTTTCCGAGTAGCACTTAGTACTTCTGAAGCCTCCTCTAAACTTCCCCTTCCAGCTTCCTACATATGTGACCCACTATCTGCCACAAGCCCCATGCTGCCATTTCTGCATTCTGGTGTGCCTTGTACTAGATAATCCTTTCTCATAACTACTCTTTGACATCTAACTCATCATCCAAGGATGAAGCCACATTGCTTTCATTCTTGAAGACAGTTTTGATTGTTCCAGTAAGGAGAGTTCCTTTCCCCACCTAACCACTCAGACCCTTTAATTATTAAATAATAATTATTATTTATATCCTTGGTTCATTGTGACTACTTGTGGAAGGCCACAGGCCATCGTAGTCAGAATTTCAGGCTTAGAACCAAATCCTGTCTCTCACATTTGCTAATAATGGGTGGCCTTTTTACAGGCTGGTTTCCTCATCTGTAAAGTGTGGGGACTGAAATTCCCTTCCTCAGGGTTGTTTTTAGAGCACCCACTGCTTTGCTGTATGTAGGGCAGACCACTTAGCAGAGTGTCTGGGGTACAGTGAGCATGTGAGAAAGTCTGAGGTTATTTTCCTCATTATTTTGTACATTACACCATGATCTCTTCAGTGGAGAAACAGCCATGGTTCATAGTTCAGAACCTTCACAATTTTTCCACAGTCTTTTATACACACTGTGTGTGCACTGAATATTTGCTAAATGAAAGCCTTATACCGTCATACTCTATATTGTCATTTAAGCTGCTTCAAATTCTTTTTGGAGTGAAGCTTCAAAGAATAAAAAAACAAAGCCAGAATAAGACTGTGTTTGCAGATATAATCTTAGAATTTTTGTTCAAATACAAACCATAAGGCAATATATCCGTTTATTTGAATAACTCAACTGAATAAAATGTGGAGAAGTCTGTGTCTATTGTTGCCACTGAGGAATAGCAGTATGAGGAGTAAGTGAGGAATCAATCAGTCTAGGGTAGAGATAGGACCATCTGGCAAAGGAAATGGGAAGCTTCATTAAAGTCTGTTAAGCCCCAAATACTAGGTCAATAACAGAGGGATTTGTTTTGAGCTCTATAAAACTGTAAGTATGCATAATTGCACTGTGTAATCCAACCAAACCTTTGCTCCTTCTGAGGTGTTCTGCTACTTATCCAGCTGCAATTCCAGATGTTTCTCTCCATCTCAAAGCTGCTCCTGGGGTTAAAGTGGGCCACACTGGCCAAAGGTATGCTGCCAGCTGAGCTAATGTGCTCAGGGCTCTCTTCCTGAACCACTAGTGGCACTGAATTCACTGGGCATGGACCCCTTTATTGGACCACCCCAGGGAAACTTGTGTGCATGGTATGAGGTTCTCTTCCCTTTTGCTAAGACTGAGTCCCCACAAGGGAGGACTGGCACTCTTGGAAGTTATGAGAAACCTGACTTGAGGCACACTGGCTGGTGGCCCACTCTTTCTCAGCGTCTGGGTTCATTATGACAAATTGAAGCAATGAAGTTTTTCTCTTTTGTTAGAATTGGATGGCTGTGTGACTGGCCCCTGTGCCACTGCCCTGCAGTGTATGATCAGACCACCTCCTCTGGTAGGTGAGGGAAGGGCAACTGGAGACATGAGGGCTAAGGCATCACAAAGAACAAGACAGAAAACAAAAACTGCATCGAATTAATTTAATTATCAGATTCATAGAGAACTTACAGGGCTTTCAGGCAGGCTGCTGAGTTGCAATGTGAACCCGACAGCATGGCAGATGGAGCAACGGGGCAGACTGGTTCCATCCACCATTTCTAGTCCTGGAGGTAGGTGGGCACTGCCAGGACCCTCTAGGATTCCAAGCTGGACACACTGGGAATCCAAATATGCATCGTGAGTATGTGGGATTTTTTTTTTTCTGAAGTCCCCTCCACACCACCCCCAGCTCATAACCCAGTGCTAGAGGGTCCTCAGTTCTTCTGGGGGAATTATCACATTTCACAGTGTACAGTCAGGTGCGGGGTAAATCCAAGGCACTCTTCCTCCCATTTGGCATTTGCATATTCCAAGCCAAGCCCTCCAAACTTCACTTTGATCTTGCATCCCCACAGCCTTTCAGAAAAATCCTCTTTCTGCTGAAGTTCATTTACCAAAGTATGTTTCTATGGCTTTCAACAAAAGAACCCAAATACAGGCCATGGCCAACCTAATGGGCATCTGAAAGGATGTATTTTGGCCTTTCTACAAACACTTTTTCCATTCCTCCTAGGTCCCCTTCTTCAGAAAGCCATGAAAGATCAGCATGAAAGCATGAAAGATCATTCTAAAGAGAAGGAGTCAGCAATGGACGACTTCCATTAGCAAATAAGCCAGGCACCAGCTGCTAGTGGTTTGAGGCACAGTCTGGCTGGGCTTGAGGTCTCTGAAGCAGCTTGGGCAGAGCTGACCAGATCACAGAAGGCTCACCAAACTAAGCATCCTAACTGTTTATGCTTCTGGGTTGGAAACATTTTCTAAAATTTCTGATATGTTTTAAATTTCTGTATCAAACCATCATGTAATGGTACCCTCAGAACCGGTTTCCCATGACATGTGGAGATGTTTGATTCTGTACCAATTCCTGTGCTCCCTGAGAGCCTGAGTGCTTTGTAGAGCCCCCTGTCAAACCTCCTTGGTTTTCAATAGTTGTCTTTCATTTCTCACCACCAAATGTGTGTCTGCACATTTTATCCCTCTTCTAATTTTCAATTGGTTTAGAAACCAGAAAATCAAGCTGGTCAAAATTCTGAAAAACACAGGTGAAGAGGACTTTGCTTGTGGGAAAATATATAAATCTCAGTGTCTGAACACAATAGCAGCCATCCTTTTTTCCCATAAAAGGAGTATTCTCTTGTATTCTATAATGATTAGGTAGTCAGAACTGGACTCCACACATGGGGGATTTTACTATGATAGAAAACAAAATTTGCCTCTTTTAAAGTTCACTTGATTGTCTTGGTCACCCTTAGTCTGCTGCCCATGAACTGACTCACACAATAAGGCAGGAGTGACAGTATGGAAATTCTGAGCCTAGGTCCCAAGTGGGGACCCAAATCATCTCAGAATCACTCAGGGGAAAATCCCTGAGTTCTAACCAGGCTGTTCTTGTTCAGATGTACACATCAGAGCCTCTTCCTGTCAGAGAGGAGGCGTGAAAAATATATCGGTTAGCTTTGGTTATGTAACAAACCATCCTAAAATCTAGAAGTTTTAAATAATGATCTTGTTTGTTTATGATCCACAGGGTCAGAAATTAGGATGAAACTCACTTGGAGCAGCTTGTTTCTACTCTACTTGGTGTCACTTGTAGACTTCAGCCAGGTCGCCTTTGGTGTCTGAGAAGCTGGCTGTCTTAGTCAGCTTTTACACCACTGCGACTGAAAGAACACCAGCACAAGTTTACAGGAGGAAAAGTTTATTTTGAGGCTCACAGTTTCAGAGGTCTTGATCCATAAACAGCAGAATCCATTCTTCAGGGATCAAGGTGAGGCTGAACATTATGGCTGAAGAGTGTAGCAGAGGGAAGCAGCCCACATGGTGATTAGGAAAGGCGGGGAGTGGGGGGAGAGATCTCCACTTGCCAAATACAAATATATAGCCCAAAGCCATGATCCCAATGCCCCTATTTTCTCCAGCCACACCCCACCTGCCTTCAGTTACCACTCAATTAATCCCATCAGGTGATTGATTCATGGATTGTGTTAAGGCTCTCATAACCCAATCATTTCTCCTCTAAACCTTCTTGCATTGTCTCACACATGAGTTTTGGGGGGACACCTCACATCCAAATAATAACATTGGCCTTTTTCCTCGGCATCTCTCATCCTGTAGGAGGCCAGCTTAGCCTTCTTCCCATGAACAAGTTTTGAAGAAAATGGAAGCTGTCAGACCATTTGGGACCTAGGCTCAGAATTTCTACCTTGTTGGGACTCATTATGGATTCACATAAGGACATAGCATAATTTGGTAGATGAAGGCACTGATTAAAATAATAACAACAACAATAATAATAATAATAATAATAATAATAATAATAATAATAGAGAGATCAGTTGAGTAGAGCAAGTGGATTGGGGGAGAGAAGAAGGGAGGGAAAGGGAAGATCCTGGGGAATGAGATTGTTCAAATTATTGTATGTGCATGTGTAAAATTCATAATGAATCCCAGTATTATATATAGTAATGAACTAATAAAAGAAGAAAAATTCCCACATTGTCGCTCCTGCCATATTCTGTGATTTAAAGCAAGTTATATAATTCCAATCCAGACTCAAGAGGATAGACACCACATCTTAATGGGAGAAACTAAAAAGAATTTGACCATTTTCAATGCAACACAGCAGGATTATAAAGGACTAATTAGGCATAATGTCTTCTGATTTTAAAATAATCATCTTTCCCTGGACCTATCCAGCCTCTCATTATTTGATTAGTGCTTGTGAATTAACAAAGTGCTTTCACATTCATTCTTTCCTTTATCCACATGATAAACTTTTAAAATGTGTCATCTCCTGCTTTCTTCAGATAGGGGCTGGAAGCCCAGAAAAGTCAGCCACTTCCTTGGGGTCCCATCTATAAATGGACCGGAAGCCCTGTGCTTATAAGGAATTCCATTTATTTCAAGAGAGGCTGATTTGATTAATTACAATCTTGTTTGAGAGCAGAATGGAAGCTTTACTCTTTCTCAAGCTTAAGCCTGATGGCTCAGAGCTACCTACTGCAGATGAGCACAGTTTGTATGGGACACACTTATTTCTAACCATGCTTACAAATGTCAGACATGAAAGGAGTCTATTTTATACCAGTAACTAGGCTGGGTTTACTGCAAGTAGATACAGCTATTACACCTCACAAAACAGGGCTGCCAGAATCATTTCACTAAGGAAAGGTAATAGCAGATACAAAATAGTTATGGCTTCTTAGTAGCTATAGTGGGATTCTCTAAACCCTTTCCCTTCAGAAATCTACAATATATAATTACACCATTAAATGGGATATGTGGAACCTAAATGAAAGTTTTATACTCAGCTGGGAATACATTTGAGTTGTCAAGTGGAAGAAAGGAAGAAAGGAAAGGAGGAATGGAGGGAAGGATGGAGGGAAGGGAATCCCTATTCTCTTGAGAATCTTGAGACTTTACTAAGAAGATGCCTTAGGAGTAAAATATACATTAAGTACATTATATAGCAGAGCCTTGACACTAGAAAATATGTTCAAGAACATGCAGAAGGATTAAAGATCAGTATTGTCAACTGAAAAGCAATGAGTAAGCCTTAAAATGATTATATCCGTACGCTATTTACCAACTGTATTTCTGAGCTTCCCCCATTTTTTTTCATCTTAGTTGGCAAAAAATCAGAGACCCAGACTCTTGGAAAATTGCTAATCTGTGCACCATATGGCTCTTAGCAGAATATTGCCACTGGTGTTGCTTCAAGGCTTTATATTTTTGTCAAACGAGGGAGAACTCTTACTTATAATTTCTCTTTATATTTCTAACTCTGAGAGAACCAGGGCAACATCTCCAATGTATGATTGAAGAAACTCAAACTCTTAAAAAGATAATTGACTACTCTTGATTTAACAAATCAGCTAAGTCAAATATGAGGCTAAGCTCATATTATGACTCATTCTATCACACTGTTGGCTTTTCTAAAATATATAAGGGTTTACTGACTTTTCTGGATATAAAATAAAGAAATGGACACATAAAGAAAAGTCTAAACAAGAAAATACAATTTATTTTCTGAGACTCCAAAACCTGGAAATGATCACTGTTGAATCTATTTTCCTTGTCTTTAACATTAATGGGATTATATATGTATATAGACCTTTATCTGATGTTTTGGTTATTGGCTGTTTGGTTTTGTGTAACCTTACATCAAGAATGTTTTTCTACACTACTATGAAATCTTTAAAAACATTATTGTAATATGTTGTAATAACATTATGTCATATGCACATTCCATCATTCATTTAATCTATGGCCTATGATGTGACATTTTGGGTAATATCTTATTCTTTGCTTCTGTAAATACCAATGGGATGAAAAAGTTACACATAAATCTTTTCTATTTATGTGTCATTCTTTAGGACATAGACTTAGGAGACTGCAAGGTCAAAAGCCATTCTGATGGTTTAGGCCCTTAACATTTCTTAACACATTAAATCTACTCATTAAGTTTAAGTGAACCAAAGACTGTGCAAGAGAACATCTCACAGCAGAGTTCTTTCCCCTGGAAATGCTCTTGTAGGAGAGCCAAGGACATTTCAATGGTGGCTTTATCTCACAAATAGATCCTCCATAGAAACTGGTAATTACTTTTAAACAGGTCTTGCTTTCTTCTGCTCCCTGTGTCCCTGTTCTAGGATTCTGTTGTTATCTTGCAGATTTGTTGAGACTCTATTGAGCATAAAAGATTTGGACATGGCCACCATTAAGTAAAGAGAGTGAGAGAGACTCCACTCATCAGGGACAAATATATATGCCCCCAAACACACCCAATGTCCAGCTCCTCCAGTCACACCCTACCTGAGTTAGTACACAGTTAATCCCTTTATGAAAGGCACTTTTTCTGTTCTTTCATAATTTATTTCTGTGCTCAATTCTATGTTAGATACTAATGAAGATTTTGCTTGTTTGGAGAATAATTGTTGCCTGTACCTTACCCACTGCAAAACTGAATAGCTAATAGTGTTGTCTAGTATGTGAGCTATCCGCTTTTACTTGTTTAAAGAGGAAAAATTCACTTTATCTAGATTGAAGAAAATCAGGGATCCCTGAGTAAAGAGGAGAGACAACTTTAAGATAAATGCAGCTCTTTGCATGAACCCTTCTTCCTTTCTTGCTTTTCATCATTTTTTCCATAGTTATTTATGAGGTCAATGCTCTATATTAGGTCAAGCTGTGTTTGGGGCCCTGAGGGCAGATTGGTGAATAAGAAACATGGAACCCATATTCTGGGAGCTTATAGATTGATGAAGGTGATGGATGGTCAATTAAAAACAAAGTGTGGTGAAGGCTTGGATACAGTAGAGAGTCTAAACCTGCAAAAGCCTCCATGAAGAAGTGGTATTCATGTTGAAGCTTGAAATAGTAGTATCAACTGGCCAGATCAAAGTGGACACAGGGACAGAGAAAGGACCATGTAGTGAGAAATAATTTTTTATTAATTTAATTTATTTTTTTTACACAAATGGAGTACAACTTTTCATTTCTCTGATTGTACATGATATAGGGTCACACTATTTGTGCTGACATAGATATACATAAGGATAATAATATCCATCTCATTCCACCATCTTCCCCAACCCACAAACCTCCGTTCCCCTCTCCTCTGCTCAATCCAAAGTTCCTCCATTCTTTCCTTGCTCTCCACCCCCCCCCTTTATGGATCAGCATCCACTTATCAAAGAAAACATTTGGCCTTTGGTTACTTCACTTAGCATGATATTCTCCAACTCCATCCATTTACCTGTAAATGCCATAATTTCATTCTTTTTTTAAGGCTGAGTAATATTCCATTGGGCATATATATATACTACTGTTTCTTTATCCATTTATCTATTGAAGGGCACCCAGGCTGTTTCCACAGTTTAGCTATTGTCAACTGAACTGCTATAAACATTGAGGTGGCTGCATCACTGTAGCATCCTGCTCTTAAGTCCTTTGGGTATAAACCAAGGAGTGGCATAGTTGGGTCAAATGGTGGCTCCATTCCAAGTTTTATACAGAAAATCCATACTGCTTTCCAAAGTGGTTGCACCATTTTGCAGTCCCAGCAGTAATGAATCATGTACCCTATCCCCCACATCCTTGCCAGCACTTATTGTTGTTTGAATTCTTGATAATAGCCATTCTGACTAGAGTGAGATGAAATCTTAGAGTAGTTTTGATTTGCATTTCACTAATTGCTAGAGATGTTGGAACATTTTTTCATAAATTTGTTGATTGAGTATTTATCTTCTGTGAAGAGTCTGCTCATTTCCTTAGCCCATTTATTGATTGGGTTATTTGGTTTTTTTTTTTTGGTGTTAATTTTTTGAATTCTTGATATATCCTGGAAATTAGTGCTCTATCTGATGTGCATGTGGTAAAAATTTGCTCCTATTCTGTAAGCTCTCTCTTCACTTCATTTATTGTAGTTTTTGTTGAGAAGAAGCTTTTTAGTTTTAATCTATCCCATTTATTGATTCTTGATTTTATTTCTTGTGCTTTAGGAGTCTTGTTCTGGAAGTCATTTCCTAAGCCAACATGATGAAGACTTGGGGCTGCTTTTTCTTCTATTAGGTGGAAAGTCTCTGGTCTAATTCCTAGGTCCTTGATCCACTTTGAGTTGAGTTTTGTGCAGGGTGAGAGATACAGGTTTAATTTCATTTTGCTGCATATAGATTTCCAGTTTTCCCAGCCCTATTTGTTGAAGAGGCTACTTTTTCGCCAATGTATGTTTCTGGCACTTTGTCTGGTATGAGATAACTGTACTATGTGGGTTTGTCTCCATGTTCTCTATTCTGTACCACTGGTCTACATGTCTGTTTTGGTGCTAACACCATACCATTTTTGTTACTATACCATACCTCTGTACTATAGTTTAAGCTCTGGGATAGTGATGCCACCTGCTTCACTCTTCTTGCTAAGGATTGCTTTGGCTATTCTTGTTCTCTTATTTTTCCAAATGAATTTCATTATTGCTTTTTCTATTTCTATGAGGAATGTCATAGGGATTTTGATTGGAATTGCATTTTTTCCCTCATCTGTAAATCTTTATAGCACTGTACCTGTAAAATCTGTATAGCACTTTGTGTAGTACGGTCATTTTGATAATATTAATTCTGCCTATCCAAGAGCAAGGGAGATCTTCCCACCTTCTAAAGTCCTCTTCAATTGCTTTCTTTAGTGTTCTGTAGTTTTCCTTGTAGAGGTTTTTCACCTCTTTTGTTAAGTTGATTCCCAAGTATTTAGTTTTTTTGAGGCTATGTAAATGGTGTTGTTTTCCTAATTTCTCTTTCATAAGATTCATCATTGATGTACATAAATGCATTTGATTTATAGGTATTGATTTTATATTCTGCTACTTTGCTGAATTCACTTGTTAGTTTGAGAAGTTTTCTGGTGGAATTTTTTGGATCCTTTAAGTAGAATCATGTCATCAGCAAATAGTGCTGATTTGAGTTTTTCTTTTCCTATTTGTATCTCTTTAATTTCTTTCATCTGTCTAATTGTTCTGGCTAGACTTTCCAGGACTATGTTGAATAGAAGTGGTGAAAGAGGACATCCCTGACTTATTCAAGTTTTTAGGGATAATGCTTTCAATTTTTCTCCATTTAGAATTATATTGGCATGACATTAGCATAGACAGCTTTTACAATGTTGAGATATGTTCCTATTATCCCTAGTTTTCCTAGTGTTTTGAATATGAAAGGGTTATGTTTTTTGTCAAATGATTTTTCTGCATCTATTGAGAATCTTTCTATTCTTGTTTTTAAGCCTATTGATGTGATGAATTACATTTATTGATTTCTGTGTGTTTAACCAACCTTGCAACCCTGAGATGAATCCCACTTGATTGTGGTACACTGTATTTTTATTATGTTTTTGTATGCAATTTGCTAGCATTTTATTGAGAATTTTTGCTTTCATGTTCATTAGAGATATTGGTCTGAAGATTTTTTGCTTGATGTGTCTTTGTCAGGTTTTGGTATCAGGGTGATATTGGCCTCATAGAATGAGTGTTGAAGGGTTCCCTCTTTTTCTACTTCATGGAATAATTTGAGTAGTATTGGTATTAGTTCTTTGAAACTTTTGTATGCCTAGTCTGTGTATCCATCTGGTCCTGGGTTTTTCTTTGTTGGTAGGCTTGTGGAGGTATCTTCTATTTCATTGCTTGAAATTGTTCTGTTTAAATTGTGTATATCCTCCTGAATCAATTTGGGTAGATCATATGACTCTAGAAGTTTGTAAATGTCTTCAAGATTTTCTACTTTATTGGAGTGTAAGTTTTCAACATAGTTTTAATTATCTTCTAGATATTATAAATAAGAATGTTCCTTTCAACGGTATCTATTGTGGTAATTTTTTTTCCTCATGAATTTTAGTAATTTGAGTTTTATCTCTTTTTCTCTTAATTACCATGGCTAAGGGTTTATCAATTTTATTTATTTTTTCAAATAACAAACTTTTTGTTTCATCAATATTTTGAGTTGTTTCTTTAGTTTCAATGTCACTGATTTCAGATCTGATTTTAATTACTTCCTGTCTTCTACTTTTGGCGTTGATTTGTTCCTCTTTTTCTAGGGCTTTAAGATGTAATGTTAGTTCATTTATTTATTGACTTCTTATTCTTTTAAGGAATGCACTCAATGTAATGAACTTTCCTCTTAGTGCTGCCTTCATAGTGTCCCAGAGATTTTGATATATTGTATTACTGTTCTCATTTACCTCTAAGAATTTTTAAATCTCCACTCTGATGTCTTCTGCTATCCATTGATCATTAAGTAGTATGTTATTTAGTCTCCATGTGTTGGAGTAGCTTCTATTGTTTATTTTATCATTGATTTCTGATTTCATTCTATTATAATCTGATAGAACGCAGGATAGTATCTCTATTTTTTTTTGTATTTGCTAAGACTTGCTTTGTGGCATAACATATGGTCTATTTTGGAGAAGGATCCATGTTCTGCTGAAAAGAAAGTATATTCCCTCATTGATGGATGAAATATTCTATATATGTTTGGTAAGTCTAAAGTATTGATTGCATTATGGAGTTCCATAGTTTCTTTGTTTAATTTTTGTTTGGGAGATCTATCTGTGGTGAGAGAGGTGTGTTAAAGTCACCTAGCATTATTGTGTTGTGGTCTATTTTACTCTTGAACTTGAGAAGAGTTTGTTTGATGTATGTAGATGCTCCATTGTTTAGTGCATATATATTTACAATTGTTATGTCTTGCTGATACATGGTTCCCTTAAGCAGTATTAAATGTGCTTCTTTATCACTTTTGACTAATTTTGGCTTTAAGTCTACTTTGTCTAATATAAAGATGTAAACCCCTGCTTGTGTACATGTTCCACGTGGGTAGTATGCTCTATCCTGAACTTTTACCTTTAATCTGCAGATATTTTTCCTAAGAGTCTCTTGAAAGAAGCATATTGTTGGGTCTTTTTTTTAAAATGCAATCTGCCAGTCTATACTTTTTGATTGATGAGTTTAGGTCATTAACATTCAGATTTATTATTGAGACATGGTGTGTATCCCGGTCATTTTGGTTTATTTTTTTTTTAATTGATTTGGTTTCTCCTTTGATTGGTTTTTCCTTTAGTGTGGTTCCTCCCTTTGCTGATTTTCAGTTCCTCCTCATGGAATATTTTGCTAAGGATGTTTTGTAGTGCAGGCTTTCTAGTTGTAAATTCTTTTAACTTTTGTTTATCATGGAAGGACTTTATTTCATCAACAAATCTAAAGCTTAATTTTGCTGGATATCAGATTCTTCGTTGGCACCCATTTTCTTTCAGAGCTTGGTATATGTTATTCTTGGACCTCCAGCTCTGAGGGTCTATGCTGAAAAATCTGCTGAGATCTGAATTGGCCTCTCCCTATATGTAATCTGATTCCTTTCTCTTGTGGCCTTCAAAATTCTATCCTTATCCTGTATGCTAAGCATTTTCATTATAATGTGCTCTGGTGTAGATCTGTTGTGATTTTGTACATTTGATATCCTGTAAGCCTGTTATATTTGATTTTCCCATTTATTCTTCAGGTTTGGGAAATTTTATGATATCATTTCATTGAATAGATTGTTTGTTCCTTCGATTTGTATCTCTATGCTTTCTCTATCCCAATAATTCTTAAATTTGGTCTTTGGATGTTATCCCATAATTTTTGGATGTTCTGTTCATGGTTTCTTACCATCTTTACTGTTTGATCAACTTTATTTTCAAGATTATATATTTTATCTT
Source organism: Marmota marmota marmota (assembly GCF_001458135.2). Taxonomy (NCBI): domain Eukaryota; kingdom Metazoa; phylum Chordata; class Mammalia; order Rodentia; family Sciuridae; genus Marmota; species Marmota marmota. Next base: position 3,613,699 of record NW_026000221.1, read on the forward strand.
CATTCTTTGAGGTTCTGTCTTCCAAGTGATCTAGTCTGTTGGTAATGTTTTCTATTGAGATTTTAAATTTGGTTCATTGTTTCCTTTATTTCAAGTATTTCTGTTTTTTTTTTCAGAATCTTTTTATTGAAGTAATATTTTGCTTCCTGTATTTGTTCACGCTTCCTGTATTTGCTTTCTTATATCATTGTTGAGTTCACAGAACGTGTTAATCACATATATCCTGAACTCCTTGTCTGACATCTCTTTGACTGTGCTGGACATTGATTTGAATAATATAGTATCTTGGCTTGTTTGGGGTACTTTCTTCCCTTGTTTTTTCATGCTGTTTGTGTGTCTTCCTTTTTTAGCAGTGCAGATCTGAGGTATTACAGTTTCTACCCTATAGATTTATAGCATTTCTGCAGGTTTCCAATACCTCTTCTTTAATGGGGTGATCAATATTAATAGGTCTTAGTGCAAACAATATGCAGCCTAAATCCAAATAGCTCCCCTTAAGACATTTACAGTTTTGTTGCAATAGAGAGAAATGATGTGTTCAATTATTATCTACAATATAAACAGTAGGTTTGTGAAATTATCTACAGTTTCTAATGGTGGACAAAGAAGACCCGAGGGTGTAGGATGAGCTGTTAAGGAGGCAATAGGTGAGTGTATAGAGGTATTAGATTTTATGAAGTGTGTATGAGGACCAACAAGAAGTTGGCTGGTAGCAGGAAAAAAGAGAGAAAGAGATTCTGGGGAGACAGATAAGTGGAAAGAGAATAGAGAGAAAGAGTCCAAAAGTCATACAAACAAAAATTTAATAAGAAAAAGAAAAAATGTAACAATAAAAGATAATAGAATATACCACAAAACTGTAATATGCTATTCAGACAACTCAGTCCTCAGTCGCCTAATGCACGGAAAGTGCTTGGTTTCACAAATGTTAGGGATGTGAGGGCAAGACAAAAGAAAGTAAAAAGTAAAAAAGATCTCAAAGGAAAATTAAATGATTGTTTCTGTTGGAGTTTAGTATTTTCCCTCCTTCCCTTCTCATCTGATAGGTGGGGATATCTGGTGTTTGCTGGAATCTCCACCACAGGATGGTGAAGGATATTAGTGTGGGAAGGTTGGTCTTAGAGGTGGAACTCCTAGAGGTAAGATATAGCACTTGTTGCTTCCTGTTGGAAGACTACACTCCAAGATCTCCTTTGGGGCCCCCTTGTGTAATATCGGCATCTGGTCTTAGCCCCTTAGATTGCCTGTAGATCCCACAATTTTTGGTATCTAGTTTAGTCTCTAAATTTTATCTCTCATGCCCTTCTCCTTTTCTATTTCCCAGTCAGGAAACTTTCTTTTCAGAGGTCTTGTGGACTGAGATATGGAGTCTTGTGCCTATGGAAAGCTGTTCTCTGTCAGGCAGATCAGCACCAGGCTTTGAGAGCTATGGGCCAGCCACGTAGCTTCAAGTGCTGTGCCAAGTTAGTAGCTGTGTATGGGGGGGAGGGTGTTAGGGGACTATAGGTACGTTGATATTGCTTCTAGGCCCCGCTGATTTCCCAAGATGGGAGTTGCCTCAACTAAAGATGGCAATGGTGGCAGTGGAATTAATCCAAGATGGCGACAAAGATGTCCCAAGTTGGAAGTGACTGCTTTCAGAGATGGGGCTACAAGGGCAAGCCACGTGTTGGCAATGGGTGGTGTGCTCAGAGATACAGCACTGTAGCATGTGTTGCTGCAGTGGGTGACTGTCTCCAGACCTTGTCCAGTGTCCCCAGGTGCAGGCTACCACACAGAGGGGACTATGCTAGTAGTAGCAGTGCCCCAAGATGGAGGAAGCCAGGGGAGTGCTGAATGGGTTGATGGGGAGCCAGTGCAGCACAGGTCCACTTGGGCATGGTTAAGCACCCGGCATGGTGTGCAGGTGTGAGCGGGGATGTAGCACCTGAAAAAATATTTTAAGAAGAGAGGAATTTAAACTTTCTTTCATGATTTTAAAAAAATAATTCTTAGGAAACTTGATATATAAGAAAGTCTCCTTATACAAGAAGAGGATTGCTACAAGAAACCTACTATGAACGTTCACTTAAGGGAAAAATGTCAATGGTAAAATACTACCATTTTCCCTTGGGTGTCTGCTACTACTAGTTCTATTCAGTATTGTACTTGAGGTCCTATATGGTGCAATAAAGCAAGAATAGGAAATAAAAAGTGTAAGGATTGAAAAGGGAGATCAAATGTCATTTGAAGATGATTTATTGTGTAACACGCAAACATATCTATTGATAACCTTTTAGAATTAATTATTTCATTATATAAAATTATATTTAATAACTCAGGATAGTAAGAAAGTAACAATCATTTAAAAAATACTAGGTACAATAACGTTAGAAATATCAAATACCCAATCAAAGCTAAAAATTATATTTATTACTTCTACACTGAAAAGTCATAAAATGTCATTAAAAGAAAATTTTAAATATATAATTAAATTAATGAATATGCTGTTCTTCACAGATCAAATGACTCAGTATTATAAGATTTAGTCTTTAATTGGCCTGTTCATCAATAGAACACTAATAGCCCTAGAATTCTTTCCTGGAAGGTCAGAAGTTATTTCTATAGGTAGAAATCTCAATCAGCTAACACTACTCTTTCACTAGAATGCTAAAATTAGAAAAACTTTCCCAATGTCAAACATCAGTAAGGATGTGAAGAGACAGGAACTCTTTCACGTTGCTATTGGTAAAAACAACTTTAATACTGTTTGTCACAATCTATTAAAATTGAGCATATGCATCCCTAAAAAATAATAATTCCATTCTTAGGTTTATTATCTCCCCAGTCTCAGGGCCTACATAGGTACATTAAAGGAGGTATGTGAGACTTCTCAGAACAATATCATTCATAAAAATCCCAAAATACAAATAACCCAAATATCCTTAAGATTTAGAGTGGTTGAATTAATTGAGATCTATTTATATAGTAAGATAGAATTTAGGATGAATATTAGGATGAATTTACCCTACATGCAGCAATATGAATAAGTCAGACAAATATAATATTGAGTGCAAGAACATAGGCACAAAATAATGCATACTATATAATAATGATTTGGAAAACAGGAAAAAGTAGTCTATGGTGTTATACATATGGAGATTAGTTAACTTTTAGGGGAAAGAATTGGGCAATGATTGGAAGTGAATAGTAGAGGGGCTTCTGAAGTGCTGGCAATATACTATTCTCTTTTATGGGTATATTGACTTTGTGACAATTATTTAAACTGCATATTAAAAATTATGTCATAATTTTACTTTATTATCTAGAGGACACAAATAAAGCCAAGTTAAGACAAATTTATAGCCCTAAATGCATATGTAGAGAAGAAGATGGAATGAAAATGGGCTATTGTTACCAAAAAAAGGGAAAATAAACAGGTTAAATCTATAGAAAGTAAAAAGCAAAAGGAATTCATGAAAGTAAGATCAAATGTGAGTGAATGAAACCAGGAACAGTGGTGCACACTTGTAATCCCAGCAACTCAGGAGGCTGAGGCAGGAGGATATCAAATTCAGGGCCAACCTCAGCAACTTAGTGATACCCTATCTCAAAATAAAAAAAATATAAAGGGTTGGGTATGTGGTTCAGAGGTATAGCATCCCTGGGTTCAATCCCCAGTACCACAAAAAAAAGTGAATAAAAAGAAAAATACATATTATTAAAAAAATGAAAAGTTTTAAGTTTAATAAAATTGATAAAACTGGAAATATGTCAGCAATTTAAAAAGATATATGAGTTCATAATTGCAAATATTTTAAAATAAAATTATGAAAAATATATGATAATAAAATTGAGAATTTAGATGAATTGGAACATTTCTTGAAAAACTTGATAAAAAGCCAGAACCAAAAGGAAATGGAAAATCTTATATTCTTATAGCTATTGAAGATATTGATCCATAACTTAAAGCCTTCTCTCAAAGAAAACCACAAAGACCAATGGTGTCATTCATGATTTCTACCAAATGCTTACAGGAAAAAATAATGCTACATTTTGACAAAATCAGAGATCATAAAAAGAGAAAACAACTTTAATTCATTAAAGATGCAACTTGATAGCCAGAGAGAGAGAGAGAGAGAGAGAGAGAGAGAGAGAGAACAGGAGACTTTATAGGCTAATCTCACTTTGAGGCAAAAGCCATAAATAAAACATTGATAAATCTAGTCCAGCAATATTTAAGACAGGCTAGCACATCATGGTCAATGGTGATACCATCATACAAGTGCAAGTTCAATTTAACATTTGAAAATCAATGCAACTGGCTATATAAAGAGAATAAATAATAATAAATGATATGATCATCTCTAGATATATTTTTGGAACTTAGCAAAAGTAAGAAAAATATGATTTTGAAACAATTCTTAATCAATTAGAAATTTTAAAAAACATTTTAAATTAGATATAAGGCAGCTACAGAACCTGCAGAAATCAGACTTAATTTGAATGGCTTAAAGCTTTCCCTTAATGGCCAACATGTTTAATACCATCATTTCTATCCCAAATTGAATAGAAATAAAGTCACTGCAGACTTTATTCAGTGCAGTAAGACAGCATATAGAAGCTATAAAAATTAAAGAGTATACAGATACATAAACAAAATTAGTAAATAAGTTAATAAGTTGCTGAATATAAGATACAGAGAAAATCATCAATTGTATTCTTATTTACTATGAGTAGTTTAAACATAATTTATGACATAAACATTTTCTATTTGGATTAACATCCAAGATAGAAAATATCTAAGAATAATTACAATAGATGTATATGAACTCTACAGAAATCCACAAAATCTGATTTAGAATTTAAAGGATAACTAAATAAAAGGACATTCCATGTTCATGAATTAGAAGACTAAATTATAAAGACATCAGTTTTTATAAAATTCACTTATTGATTCAATGCAATTATAATCAATATCCCAGCAGCATTTTGGTTAACATGAATACTGAGTTTATTCTACAATTCATATAAAAATCCAAAATATCAAAAATAGCCAAAATTATCTTGAAAGAAAAAAACAAACTTAATCAAAATCTACTTCTAGATACCAGACTATTTTGGTATTGCGTCAAATGCAAATATATACAGAAAAAGAAACTTGATTATTATATTACAGAAAATTATCCATTCTACATGGTTTCTAGAAATAAATGTGAATTAAAGCTTCTGGGAGAATTTCTCCATGACATTTTAGTAGGAAAAATAACAAATGAAATGTAAAAGATTGATGAGTCAAGTTCATTGGAAATTAAAAAATTCAATATCACAAAATTGAGAGTCAAGAGGACAGTGAGAGAAGTAACTGGAGATGGAAAACCTGCAGAGGCTGCTGCGGTAGCTCTCTAGCACCCTATTCCCTGTGGGGAATTGCACCTGCACACTCTGCCTGGAAGACTCCTTGCAAACTTTGTACCTAGTTACTCAAAATTGCTCCTCAAATATTAGCTTCCTATGGTTTGGATTTGGAATGTCCCTCAAAGGCCCATGTGTTAAAGGCTTGGTGTCATGTCCAGGTTGCTCTTAGGAGTTGATGAGACATTTAGGAGATGGTCCCTAGTGGAAGGAAGTTAGGATATTGGAGGCATTCCTTGAAAGAAAGATCAGGACCCGAGCCCTTTCTTTTTTTTTAATTTATTTTTATTTATTTATTTATTTATTTAAAATTATTAGTTGTTCAAAACATTAAAAAGCTCTTGACATATCATATTTCAATCATTTGATTCAAGCAGATTATGAACTCCCATTTTTACCCCATATACATATTGCAGATTCACATCGGTTACACATCCACTTTTTACATACTGCCATACTAATGTCTGTTGTATTCTTCTGCCCTTCCTATCCTCTACTATCCCCCTCCCCTCCCATCTTCTCCCTCTACCCCATCTACTGTAATTCATTTCTCTCTCTCGTTGAAACAAATGCCAAATGTCATCTTTGATATAAGGAGAGCAACTAAGAACAGAATAGGGAGGAAGAACATGAGAAGAAGATCACCATTAAACAGGG
>NW_026000221.1:3620162-3654497 GCF_001458135.2 Marmota marmota marmota
GATATTAGGGCTCTATCTGAAGTGTGAGGAGTAAAAATTTGTTCCCAGGATGTAGGCTCCCTATTTACCTCTCTTATTGTTTCTCTTGCTGAGAAAAAAACTTTTTAGTTTAAGTAAGTCCCATTTGTTGATTATTGTTATTAACTCTTGTGCTATGGGTGTCCTATTAAGGAATTTGGAGCCCGACCCCACAATATGTAGATCGGAGCCAACTTTTTCTTCTATCAGGTGCAGAGTCTCTGATTTGATATCAAGCTCCTTGATCCATTTTGAGTTAACTTTGGGCATGGTGAGAGAAGGGGATTCAGTTTCAGTTTGTTGCATATGGATTTCCAGTTTTCCCAGCACCATTTGTTGAAGATGCTATCCTTCCTCCATTGCATGCTTTTAGCCCCTTTATCAAATATAAGATAGTTGTAACTTTGTGGATTAGTCTCTGTGTCCTCTATTCTGTACCGTTGGTTCACCCACCTGTTTTGGTACCAGTACCATGCTGTTTTTGTTACTATTGCTCTGTAGTATAGTTTGAAATCTGTTATCGCTATGCCGCCTGATTCACACTTTCTGCTTAGAGTTGCTTTTGCTATTCTGGGTCTTTTATTTTTCCATATAAATTTCATGATTGCTTTATCTATTTCCACGAGAAATGCCATTGGGATTTTGATTGGCATTGCATTAAACCTATAGAGAACTTTTGGTAATAGTGCCATTTTGATGATGTTAGTTCTGCCTCTCCATGAACAGGGTATATTTTTCCATCTTCTAAGATCTTATTCTATTTCTCTCTTTAGGGTTGGGTAGTTTTCATTGTATAAATCTTTCACCTCTTTTGTTAGGTTGATTCCCAAGTATTTTATTTTATTTTTTTGAGGATATTGTAAATGGGATGTTTTTCCTCATTTCCATTTCAGAAGTTTTGTCGCTGATATACAGGAATGCCTTTGATGTATGCGTGTTGATTTTATATCCTGCCACTTTGCTGGATTCATTTATTAGTTCTAGTGTTTCTTTGTAGACCCTTTTGGGTCTGCTAGGTATAGAATCATGTCATCTGCAAATAGTGATAATTTAAGTTCTTCTTTTCCTATTTTTATGCCTTTAATTTCTTTCATCTCTCTAATTGCAATGGCCTGTGTTTAGAGAACTATATTGAATAGAAGTGGTGACAGAGGGCATCCCTGTCTTGTTCCAGTTTTTAGAGGGAATGCCTTCAATTTTTCTCCATTCAGAATGATGCTATCCTGAGGCTTAGCATAGATAGCTTTTACAATGTTGAGGTAAGTTCCTATTATCCCTAGTTTTTCTAATGTTTTGAATATAAAGGGATGCTGTACTTTGTCAAATGCTTTTTCTGCATCTATTGAGATGATCATATGGTTCTTATCTTTAAGTCTATTGATGTGGTGAATAACATTTATTGATTTCCATATATTGAACCATCCTTGCATCCAGGGATGAATCCTAGTTGATCATGGTGCACAATTTTTTTTGATGTGTTTTTGTATCAGATTCACCAGAATTTTATTGAGGATTTTTGCATCTAGGTTCATTAGAGAATTTGGTCTGTAGTTCTCTTTCTTTGAGGTGTCTCTGTCTGGTTTCGGAATCAGGGTGATGTTGGCCTCATAGAATGAATTTGGAAGAGCTCCTTCTTTTTCTATTTCCTGAAATAGCTTGAAAAGTATTGGTATTAATTCTTCTTTAAAGGTTTTGTAAAACTCTGCTGTATACCCATCCGGTCCTGGGCTTTTCTTGGTTGGTAGTCTTTTGACTGCTTCTTCTATTTCATCCATTGATATTGGTCTGTTCAAATTGTGTGTAACTTCCTGACTCAATCTGGGCAAATCATATGACTTAAAAAATTTATCGATGTCTTCACTATGTTCTATTTTATTGGAATATAGGGTTTCAAAATAATTTCTAATTTTCTTCTGTATTTCTGTAGCATCTGTTGTGATATTGCCTTTTTCATCCCGTATGTTAGTAATTTGAGTTCTCTCTCTTCTTTTCTTCATTAGCATGGCTAAGGGACTGTGGATCTTATTTATTTTTTCGAAGAACCAACTTTTAGTTTTGTCAATTTTTTCAATAGTTTCTTTTGTTTCAATTTCGTTGATTTCCACTCTGATTTTGATTATTTCTTGCCTTCTGCTATATTTGCTGTTGTTTTGCTCTTCTTTTTCTAGGGCTTTGAGATGAAGTGTGAGCTCATTTATTTGTTGTTTTTTTCTTTTTTTGAGGAATGACCTCCAGGCAATAAATTTCACTCTTAAAACTGCTTTCATTGTGTCCCATAGATTTCGATATGTTGTGTCTGTGTTTTCATTTATCTCTAAGAATTTTTTGATTTCCTCCTTTATGTCTTCTGTAACCCATTGATCATTCAGTAACATATTGTTCATTTTCCATGTGATGTAGGATTTTTCCTTCCTTCTTTTATCATTGATTTCCAGTTTCATTCCATTATGATCAGATAAAATGCATGGTATTATTTCCACCCCTTTATATTTACTGAGGGTTGCCCTATGGCATAATATATGGTCCATTTTTGAGAAGGATACATGGGCTACTGAGAAAAAAGTATATCCACTTGATGATGCTTGATATATTCTATATATGTTGGTTAAGTCTAGGTTATTGATTGTGATATTGAGTTCTATAGTTTCTTTATTCAACTTTTGTTTGGAGGATCTGTCCAATGGTGAGAGAGGTGTGTTGAAGTCACCCATAATTATTGTGTTGTGGTCTATTTGATTCTTGAACTTGAGAAGAGTTTGTTTTATGAACGTTGCAGCACCCTTATTTGGTGCATAAATATTGATAATTNTTGGTATCTCATGGCAACCTTGGAGGGTTGCTCTACTGACAAGGGATATTAACAGGAGAATGGTCTGGAGTATTTGGGAGTAGCTAGGGACTTGGTAGCACTATATAACACCTCGGAACATTGACCTATACATATTTAGTAAATTACACATAAACAGCGTCGTGATGCTTGGGAGGAAAGGTATTAGAAGTGAAGGGAAGAAGTCACTAAAGATAATGAGAGTAAACAGGTAGAATTCAAGGAAAGGGGAATAAGGAAATTGAAAAGAAATGAAAAGACAAAGAGAAAAATAGAAAATAAAAAAAGAAAAAATTTAAAAATAATAATCAAAAAAATAAAAATTAAAAATTGAAAAATAATTTTAAAAAATTAAAAAATTAAAAAAATAAAAATAAATAAAAATAAAAAACCCCACATAAGTAAAAAAAAAATTAAATATGCAGTCTTAGAGTTTGATTAACTTCTCTTCCAGTAGGTGGAGCTGTGCCCACCTGGCCAAGCTTCTCCTCTCAATATGCGGGAACCAATTACTGTTCAGCACTTCCTCCTCCCCAACTGGGCGGGTCTCCAATCCTGAGTGCTTAGGGCCTTGTCTTGTGTCTAGTCACTTCCCCACTTTTCCTCCAGCCAGGCCCCGCTCACCGGTGACACTCACCACAATACTGGCTACACGCCAGGTCTGTTGCTCCCGGGAGCCCTATTTTCTTGAACGACTGGGCACACTCTCCCTGTTTGCCATTCCCTCAGACCCTAAGGTTGTGGAGCTTGGGGCTGAGAACCCTCAGTGTATTTTTCCTGCCCTCCGGTAGCCACGCCCCCGGGAGCTGGTGCAAGAGACCTCAGTTTTCAGCGCTGGTGGGAGTGGTAGCCGGGGTCCCGTGCCCGCTGCTCCTGATTCCCTCTGTCTGACTATCGCACTCAAGGGAGAGCTGGAAGGGGCCCTTGAGGTTTCCCCGCTGTGTGGAGAGGGAAGCCTAGGGGGTTACACACCTGCCGCCGCCAGTTTCAATGAAGTTATCTCCTCCCCCGCATTCTGCTGACGTCAGTTCTCTGCCATGGTGGTATCCCAAGCGAATGGCGACAGTTCTTTCCCTTTGCTGGGTGACCGATGCAACGGGTGGGTCCTGACCGGCTCTCCCAAGCCCTGTCTCAATCCTGTGGCCACTACCTATGAAGGCTCGGTTGGTATTAACCTCCGCAGGTTCAGAAGGGCCGACTAGTTGTTTCAGCGGGATCATTTAATGCTGAGTCACAGCGGTTTGTCTGTGAGATGCAGGCAAACGGTAGCCTGAATTCAGCCGATCCGGGCTCGGTGTGTGTTCTGAGAGGTGCAGACTGTTCGCCTCAGATCCACGTTAGCTCAGCATTGCCTAGTGATCCTGAGCAAACAGCATTTAGATGGTTTAAGACTCCCTGTGACCGCGCAGCTGAAGAGGTCAGAGACTTGATCTCTCTGCGCCTGCCGCCATGTTGGATCTCCCCCCAGCCCCTTCTTATCTTTCTCTTTTTGTTTCCTGACTGCTGTGATGTGAGCAGCTTCGCTCCACCCTCCACCTGCTGCTCCCTGCGATGATGTACTGCCTTGCCGCAGACCCAAAAGCAGTATTCAACTGAGCATGTACTGAAATCATAAGGCAAAATAAAACTGTCTTCCATATAAATGGATTCCTCAGTTATTTTGCCACGTTGTTAACGTGTCAAACACACAGCTCAATCTTTGCTTCCTCCTGACTTGGTACCCACCTCATTAAACCTCACTGTTACTATGGCTTATACCATTCTTAAGGTCTGATTGTGGTCTTTGTCATATTTGAAGTTTTACATTTATTTGAGTGCTTCCCTGGATAGTATCTGCCTCACATACTAAATTGTGAAGCTCAATCATATCTGATTTTTATATGAACTGTATATTTAGCATTTTCCATATGAGAGATTCAAGAGATATTTGTTAAATAAATGAGGGAATGAATAAATAAATAAGGTTTGGTGTAAGCATAAAAATAGAAGAGATCACAGAAAGTTGGAGGAGGGTTAGTGTGGCCATAAAAGGGCAATGTGAAGGATATTTACAGTGATAGATATGTAACCTTTTCTTCACTGTGCCAATATCAATATACAGGCTTGGCAAGATCTTCTCATTGGGAAAAAGTGGACAAAGGAAACATTAATGGTCTCTGTATTATTTCTTAGAATTGTATGTAAATATATAATTATCTCAAAATAAAGTTTAATTTTAAAAGTAGTGTAATGTTCAACCCATGGCAATCAGTCTAAAATTCTTCTGATCTCTTAAGGAAAGCTCCAAATTTTATAGGGCTGCTACCAGACTCCACTATATAATAACTACCAAAATAGTGGAATGCCTATCAACATCTACAAGATCCTCCAGTAAATGTCTAGCCAAAAAACACCCAGATATGCATGTTTGAGACATACAGATAATATCAAATGTGAATGGAATGATCCATAAACTTTAAGAGCTGTAATTTGGGAGAAGTAAAGGGTAACCTTTTGTAGTCACATTCTGATATTGCTGACATGATATGATTATGAGCACATGATTCAGGTCTATCTTTAAGTATCCTGAAGAAAATATCTTTTTCTGATGCTTTATTTAGTAGAAATATTTACATTTATAATGGAAGTGACTTTTACTAGGCCATCCATTTTGCCTGAGACCTGCAAAAACCAAGGTATTTGCCATTGGTTTAAAGATCTTGGAGACGAGAACTTCAGTACAACTTTGTCCTCATTATGAGGGAAAATTTATTATAAAACACCTTATTTAGTGAGATATCTATTTTGGGACAGAAGAGACTGTTTAAACATTAGAGATTAACTATAAACTGTAGGTAGATGATCTCTTATCTATTGATACAGATAAAGATACGAATGGTCTTTATGTGTATATGTATTTATGTCATTTTACATAATTATATAGATGATCTCTATGTATGAACTGTGGGTGGTGTGTTGCTTTTTCCTTAGATTTGTCTTTAGCATTTTCATTTTCACTACATTTTTCAAGAAAAAAAAATATTTGGTTTGTGTGTTTCTTATACAGTTCTTTGAGTACTTCTTTTGCTTTTTCTCCCAACTCATATCCTGCATCCCCCTTTCTACTATTTTCTTTGATTACTATCCTCCCATGGCATTTTCAGGACAAAATAACCATGCAATTATATGTTGAAACTGCTCAATAATTGCAAGCACAGTGTTTGAATGTTTCACACAACGGATTGTTACAAAGACAGGACCCCTTCAGGTAATCTCTGCTGGAGATATTTGTCATCAGACAGATGTAAATATAGTCTTCTGGGAAAAATGTTTCTTGAAAAAAAATAATTCAAAGGATGTTGAATGAGAGTGTCCAAAATCACATAGTCCACTTATGCACTAGTAAATAAGAATAACAAAATAACAAAACACATGGAAACAGCATTGAATTGATACTGCAATGAAAGAAGGTTTGTGAGAAGGCAGCTGAAGAAAACAGGGTAGGATCAAGCCTTGTTTGGAAATCTGATTACTACGATGTAAGAGAAAGTAAGCAGCCTATTGAATTAAAGGACTAGTGAAAACCACTCTGCACAGTTGAAGAGGCAGTAATGAAACCATCAAGATGTACAGAAATGCACATACATCTTCTAGAGGGAAAAACCATAAGAAAAAATATAGGTGAGATTTGGCAAATATTTTCTTGCCAGCCTTTAAGGATCTTTTCTTTGCAAGTAAGGGATGACATATTGGTCTTTACAAGGCTGAGCTCTTGGTAACTTTTAATTTTCCTTATCTAACAAGATGCCTCAAAAGATATGACGGGAAAACAAAATATCACTAAGATAAGAACTTAAAAACTTGGGTAGAGTCTTCAAAGATAAGATATCCATGCTTTCTCGACAATCTCTAGAATTAAACAGAAATCATGATCAAAGTCACAATATCACATAGTTAGAATACAATAGACCAATTGTGTTATCTAGTCCAAGAAAAAGAAAGAAAAATGAATGAAAAAAAAGAACAAGCCTCAGAGACATGTGGCATAATGAATTAAACAACCACATCATGTCTAGTAGAAATTTAAAGACACATATACATTAAAAGTAATAGGATAAAAAATATACACCAAGAAAACAAATATCAAAATAGAGCTGGAGTAACTGTCTTTGGATCAGAAGAAATACATTTTAATACAAAAATTGTTATTAGAGACAAAAAGAACATTTTATAATGATGAGAGGACCAATGCTTGAAGAGGATAAACCATCGTAAATCTATATGTACCTAAACATAGAGCTCCATGAAGAAGAAATGGGCAGAATTGAAGGGAGAAACGGGACAATTCAACAATAATAGTTGGAAACTTCAAGGACTCATTTCCAATAATGTATAGAACAACAACTAATGTCAAGGAACAAGAAAATAGAAGACATGCATAACACTATCAAACAACTGGACTGAGCAGATACTTACGAAATACTCTACCTAACAACAATAGAAAACAAGTTCTTTTCTAGTGTTCATGTTACATTGCCTAAATCAACCATATGTTAGGTCATAAAACAGGGCCATTAAATTTAATACAATTAAGATCAAAGGACTTTTGTGTTTCAACCACAAAGGAATTAAACTAAATGTTAATAACATGATGAAATATGGGGAAATCACAAATATGTAACATTAAACAACACACTCCTAAACAAGCAATGAATCAAAGAAAAAAATCAAATTAAAAAATATTCTGAGATGAATGAAAATAAAAAGACAACATACTAAAATTATGGGATGCAATCTAAGTAGTGCTTAGAGGGAAATATATTGCGTGTTGGTACCTATATTTTAAAAAGAAGAAAGATCTCAAATCACTAACCTGATCTTTCATCTTAAGAAACAAGAAAACAAAGAACAAATGAAACCCAAAACAAGAAATAAGGAACTAATAAAGACTAAAGCAAAAATAAGTTAAACAGAATAGAAAACCAATAGAGGAAATCATTCAATAGATAGTTGGGATTTCTTTATGTGACAGGCATTGTGTGAGATGTTGTGGTCACTATTTCTGTCTCATCCTCTTGACTGTGGGCTCTTTATGGGAAAGAATCTGAATTGTTTTCATGACTTCTACAGTGCCTTGTACCTAGTACTCCACAGCCTTTGTTGAATGTGGCCTGTCCTGCTGAATGATTTATACTCACTGCATGTTGAATTAACAACACTAAGAAGTCCCCACAATCAATTATGATTTCCTTGGTCATAGAATCAATAGATAAAAATTACTAAATTTTTTTCCAGGCAGCAGACTGCTTTATCATTGATGGTCACAGAAATTCTGAAAAAGATGCAAGTTTTCAGCCCTTTTCACAAATGAGGAATATGAAGACTAAGTTCCAGGTCAAGGACTCATAGTGCTAACGGTCAGAGATGGGTTTTGAACCAAAGCTGTTCTCACCATACCACATTAAGAACTAAATTAAAGCCTCACTGGAAACTGGACAGACTATTGTGTGCAAACAAGGAACTAATGAAATCTATGTTCAAATGTGCTGAAATAAAAGACCTTTGACAATAGCCAATCAGGTAGGCATGGCTGTCCATGAGGGATGTCTGGGACAAGCCCTCTGACAGTAGCTGCTGCCTGTCATGAATAGTGAGTTTTCAGACCGCAATGCTAAGAGCCATGTTAGGCCTTCCAAAATTGATTTTCCCCTTATGATGGCTTTTGTACCCTTTAGCAACCCAGGCTTATTTTTTGATTGAACTAGACCCTAGTAATTTCCAGACTAAATGGATTTCAGAAGTTCTGAAAGGCTGAACTGTTAGAAAAATGCACAGCCTACATGTGGCCACAGAGGGAATCTTCCTCCTAAGCCAACTGCACTCTAAATATTGAAATGTCATTTTCACAGCTAATACAGTTTTTCCAGATGGATTATTTTTCAAAGTTGGTCGACATTAGTAGAAGTACAGATTCTTGTTATTAAAAAACTATATTTCTTTGAGTTTGAAATGAGCCAATGTTGGAAGTAATGTTCTCTGGGTGGAAATGTGAATAAAGATATTTCTAAAGTTACCTGTCCCTGATGTAGTTTTTCCCAAGACTGTTGTCAGGTACTGTAATTCTATTGAGTAGGGAAAGGAGTTACCTTATAAGGCTTAGTAATATCCCTGGAATTAATTCTACAAGGGGCAATCAATACATCCATTTTGGCTAATGACTGCAACATGTGATAGCCATCTGAAATAAGCATCTTTGGGTTGTAATCAATGCTCCCATTTGGAAGGCAAATTTGAAAGCTAATTCTGGACTTTATTTTGGTTGATGTCTGACTTTTTGGTGCCCTGTTATCTAATATCAAGTGTCTATAATGCAAAGTTTTGTTTTGTTTTAAACTTTTTATGGAGGTATAACATGCATACAGTCAGGTATATACATCTTCAGTACACAACCTAATAAATGCTTACATAGGAATGAAGTGGTGTGATACCATATAATCAAGACACAGAACATTTCCAGCATGCCGGAAACTCTCTTGTGAACTTTGGTGACAAAGGGTGATTTTACAAAGTTATCATAGTGCTACTTTTCTGAACACATATCACAGAAATATAGGAATGGAGATCAATGGAGAAACAGGAGCCCAGAATGTGTCCTAACACGTTTATGATTTTGTAGGTAGGTGAGGCATTATGGGTTCAATCCAGCATAAAGTGTATGTAAATCTAGGCCATAACATATCTATGTTTAGGTATGAAGTGTCCCCCAAAAGCTCATGTGTGAGACAATGCAAGAAAATCTAGAGGTTAAATAAAATTGGGTTATTTAATATTAATAAATTTGGGTTATTTAGTATTTTATTGGGGTTATTTAATAATTGGATTATATTAACCTAATTAGTGCATTAATCCCCTATTGGGGATTAACTGGGTGGTAACTATAGGCAGGTAGGTGTGGCTGGAGGAGGTGCATCATCAAAGGTGTGACTTTTGGGTTTATATTTTAATGTTTGGGGGATCTCTCTCTCTCTCTCTCTCTCTCTCTCTCTCTCCCTAGTTTCCATGTTCCCAGCTGCTTTCCTCTGCCACACCCTTCCTTCATGATGCTCTGCCTCATCTTGAGCTCAGAGCAATGGAGTTAGCTATCTAAAGACGGAAACCTCTGAAACTGTGAATGACAAATAAACTTTTCTTCTTAAAGAACTGTTCTTGTCAGATCTTTTGGTTATAGCAAAACATCAATGTATTATTGTGGTTATAGTCAACCATCTAAATAGTTATGATAACCAGCAATAGAGAAGACATTTGATACAATAATTTTAAGAAGGATGTTATCATATACATACAATTTGAAAGCAAGAGACTGAGAAGAGAGTATAAGTTTAAAACTACTTCAATGTTACCACTTCAATTTTATCAATACAACAAACATTTATTATTTCTATAATTCATTCATTCAACTTGTTTTTATTGAGCACTACCATCTGCCAGAGATGGAACAGACCCAAAGGCAGCACTGCCCATTGCCAGCAACAGCTACCCTGAATGCACATCTTAACAATTTTCCAAAGACATTTTTATTCCACAGCTGATTTGGCTGACGTACTTTTAAGTCTGTGACTCTATTTCAGTTTTCTTTTTGCCTATGACATTTGCACTTCTCGATTCATTGCTTCAGTAACTTTCTGTGCCCTTTACATATCCTACAGCTAGTAACTCTGCTGCTTACTTGAGGAAAAAAACAATGAATCTCAAGTTGAAATGCTTTGAGAAATGCTCTGACTGGGCATTTTCTAGGCATGCTTTGAAAAAGAATAGTAGGTGGGGTATTGCTTCAGTGAGGATGGTGAAGGAAAAAAATGGAGACATTTGCCTAAACTTTGGAATCCTTGTAATGAAGCCCTTGGACTTTTAGAGAACCAGTAATCAGAAAAGAAGCTGGTTTTCCTCTTCATCCTTTAGTTATGAATGGTGGGAGACTCTGCCTACTTGCACAGATTGCACAAGCCTCGGATGAGAAATTCAATAAGAGATGCAATTCTGGGGCTAAATTGGATTTATTCTGGCTTGAGAAGGAAGATCTGAGGAGGAGGAATGGAGAAGACAGAATGGACCAAGAGAACAAATCTGGAAGGCGAGAAAGCACAGATCAGAGTTGAGGTTACAGTATAAAATATGTCTCCTGTTTATTGGACACTGACTGTACTCAGGCCCTGTGCTAGTTCCAAAGTAGGCAGAATCTAGTTTAAGTTTCCAAACAATCCTATGGGACATCTGCTATTATTTTTTTCAACTTGAAATAGATTGAAACTCACATGCTTTCTCCAGATCACACTGCTGCTAATCAGCAGAGAAGCTTTTAACCATGCTCGTGCTGTTGGTTCCCATATCATTCTGTGTTGAGATAAGGCAATGATTTAGGACATGATGATTTTCATTGACAGATGAAAAATGGGCAAAGGTATCTGCAAGTCTGGAGATGAAGAATTGGAGAGACAGGTCCTTAGCTTTGATAAATACCAGTGTTTTCTGCAAACCTCAGAAATCTCCAGAGTGTCCCAAACCCCAAACTTGGGAGTATCAGTGCTGGTCAAACCTTGATACCTTCTTCTAAGAGACACTGAATTTTTTATCTTTATTCCTAAGCAAGGACCCCAACAACTGGAGCAGCTGTCTAACTCCCCAGAGTCTCTCTTGTTCATGACATCTTCACCTCACTATACTGTCATGAAGCATGGAGCACATGTATTATTATTATTCTCTTGTCACAGAAGAGATGAAACAACATGTGACTACATGGCATCTAGACTAAATAGGCTTTACCCCTTACATTCTCCTTTAGGCTGACTTGGTTATTTGTGCTTCAATATTTATTCTCTGTAAGAACTAATGCTAATTCTTGTCCCAATTTAAATTAGATTCTAGGAGATTCACAGACTGGATTCATCCTTCCCCTTCTCATCTTCCTCCTCCTCTTCATCCTTTCAGCTGTTTTTTATCCTTTTTTTAGGAAAATGGTTTCGGAGACTCCGTGTGTTCAGTCATTCCCTCTAGAGCCAGGTCTAAAACTACTTCTGGGAAATGAAGGGAAAAGCAGCTTGCCCAGTCACACTGAAGCTTCTGGGGTGGACAGGGCAGCAAAGACCCACCAGAGTGTCTAGAATCTAAGAATCACACACAATTCTTACACCTGCCTCTTCTTCTGAGTTGAACTTCTGTGGTCTTATCCTGCCTACTAGAAAGCAAGCACTCTTCACCGTGTGCCCACCCTGTGCCAAGGATTATGCTGTGTGCCCGGGATTTGGAGTTAAATGAAGCTCAGTTCTTATCTTAGTTCTGGCAAGGTAACTGTGGGGATAAAAATGGCAGCAGCCTATCCTTTTTTTATTATTGGTTCGTTTTAGTTATACATGAGAATAGGATTCATTTTGACATAATTATAAAAGTATGGAATACAATTTGTTTGAATTTAGCCCCCAGTGCTTTCTTTCCCCTTCCCTGTTCCTTTCCCTCTACTCTAGTGATCTTTCTGCTATTTACTTATAGTTTTTTTTTTAATTAGTGTCTTGTGGATATATATGATGGTGAGATTCACTGTGGTATATTAAGTCACATTCATTCCACTGTCTTTCCCTATCCCATCCCTCCTCCCTTCCGTTCATTCCTCTTTGTCTACTCCACTGATCTTTCTTCTATTCATTTATTTTATCCCCCCTTTTATTTTGGATTAAATTCCACATATCAGAGAAAACATTCTAACTTTGACTTTTTGTACTGGCTTATTTCACTTAGCATGATAGTCTCCAGTTCCAGACATTTACTAGTAAATGTCACAAAGTCATTCTTCTTTATGGCTGAGTAACACTCCATGTGTGTATATATACCATATTTATTTATTCATCCGTTGAAGGGCACTTAGTTTGGTTCCATAGCTTAACTATTGGGTGAACTGAGTTATAAACATTGATATGGCCACATCACTATAGTATGCTGATTTTGAGTCCTTTGTGGATATAGTGAGGAATGGGAATAACTGGGTCAAATGGTGGGTCCATCCCTAGTTTTTTTTTTTTCCAGAAATCTCCATACTGCTCTCCAGAGTGGCAACCTATCCTTGATATGTCACAATTAGGAATTAAATCAACCTCATGAACGTTATGCTACAAGATTGCTGTGAAACGATTAATTCTGCTTTAAGTAAAAAAAAAAAAAATTGAGACAGGTGGTTTGAACTGGGCTTTAAATTCCAAGAAAATTTTATAGTAGGGAAGAGAATAGGAATAGTTTGAAATAATAATGCCAAAGAGAGTTCTGTGATTTTTATTACTTACTTGAAGCAGTATCCATTTATTTGTTTATTCAGTAAATCATTTACTGGATTGTTATCTTATACCAACTAGCTACACATTGAGGATGGCAGTGAGCAAGATTATCCAGCTCCCTGGCCTATGGAGAATGAAATTTTATGAAGGAAGACATAAGTAAAGTGGCTACTTATATCATTATTTCCTTTTGTTAAAAATCATGATAAGGGGCTGGGGCTGGGGCTCAGCGGTAGCATACTTGCCTGGCATGTATGAAGCACTGAGTTCGATTCTCAGAACCACATAGAAATAAATAAAATAAAAGGTCCATCAATTTAAAATTTTTTTAAAAATTTAAAAAATTTAAAAAAATCATGATAAGCAGAATTGGAGGGTGTCATAAATGTAACTAAAGTTTGGGCTGATCTTGCTGGTGAAGGGAGGGCTTCTCATGGAAATAATATTTAAGTTGTAATGGGAAAGATGGTTGGGAATTATCTAAATCAGAGTGAAGAAGCATCTTGACATAGCCATTGTGGGCTACATTGTGCCTCCAAACATATGCTGAAGCCCTAGCCCCAGTACTACAGAATGTAGCTTCCTGGCAGGTAGGGCCTTTGAAGGGGTTCTTGTTAAAGTGAGGTTGTTCAGGTGAGCCCTAAACTAACCTGGCTGGTGTCCTTATAAGAACAAGAAATTTGGAAATATAATGAGATACCAGGGATGAAGGCAAACCAAGCAAAGGCCATGTGAGGACACAGCAAGTAGACAGTCGTCTATTAGCTGAAGAGAGAAGCCTTGCAAAAAGTCAGACCTGCCAATACCTTGACTTTGGAGCACTGGCCTCCAGAACTTGAGAAATAGATTTCTATTGTTTAAATTAGCATTCTGTGGCATTTTGGTATGGTAGCCCTGTTTGTTTAAGGGGGCCTGTTCAGAAATTTAGAAAGATGGTCTGTATGGCTGATGACACACTCAGTGTGTGACCTGGGTAAATCTGACTGCTGTCTCTGGGGTCAGGCTTCTCTCCTGTAAAACAAAGGTCCTGACTGGCTGCTATCTCTGAGGTTTATTCTGGGTCCATGATGCTGCAAAGTAATGCCTTGAACCCTTATAAGATGAGTATTTGAGAATCTCTTAATGAGACTCAGAACATTTTGGAAAACATTCTTGATTCATCAAGTCCAACAGTGGATGAACAACAAATGTTTGTTGAAATGATAGACAGTTGGACAGATAAACATCCTCCAACATCTATCCAATGGTTGAAGGAACACCAGCTAACTAGAGAGAATGTGATATGCAGTATGGTAAACTATTAATAATAACCTTTAAAAGTTACTTAGATTTCTTTGGGAAACTTTATAATATAAGCATAATTTTGTAAATGAAGAAACAGAGATATAGGGAGTTTAACCATCTCAGAAATCCCCAGGCACCTTGCACTTGAGGTGAATAGAGATGGCTGAGACACACACAGGACCAATCAGTGAACTTTGAGTCCTGAACTGGCAGTATGACTGCCCTGTGGTGAGGATCAGGAGATGGCATGGCCAGACCCTTTCCATGCCAGACCCTTAGAACCTTGAGAATTTCCTTTTTCTCCCTCCTCAACTTCCTAGTGCCTGTACCTGATAAAGGAAACAGCAGAGTGACAGAAAGCCTGTTTCAGACAGAATTGACAGATTCTAGAATCTTCCTAGCTGTCAGAGAAGGATGTACTTTACTGGATTAATCATTCGTCCTGCTCTAGAAGGCTTGGAGCCTACCAGCATAACTCATTAATCTGATTCTACCTGGATACCATCATCCCCACAGATGAACTTCCAATGGTCTTGCCTACTTCTCAGTGGGCCTAATTGGTATTAAGTAAAATTTTTCTTCATGAATAACATCGTAAGTATGTTATAGTCATGTTTATATTTATATGCTATATGATACTCCTACCAACCCCCTAAAGCATATAAAAGGCCATACTTAAAGTTGGCTCTGTAGAATCCCTACTATCATTATATTTTCACTACTAGCTTCTAGAAGAGAGAATAAAATCCTCTGAGGTTGTTTCCATCCAGGATGAGGATAGAAATTAGCAATCAGTGTCTACAGTACAATTGTCACTTCTGTGGGCTCTCGAAATCCAATAGCTCCTGTGCTGGGACATGTTACCCCAAATACAGAAAGAGGCTTCTCGCTCCAAGTCAAATGGCTATCTCATAACAGTGATATGTCCATGTGGGAGTGGAAATTGGCTTACATGGACTACAGAAGCTCAGACTGGAGAATACAGCTCCTTTGGCTACTCTGTTCTGCTTATTAATTTCACTATTTTTATATTCCACAAAGCTCTGAATCCTTTGCAGTCCACTATTATCCATCCAAAATCAATGAATCTTTCTTACCTACACTCAAAATTCTCACTGTTATCTTCAAAATATTCCCTCCTTCCCCTGGCCAGCCACTAACCTTCTTTCCAAAAGGCCATTTTATAAGCCAATTCATCAGAATCAACTAGGGAGCTTTGTAATCTGCTGCTTCCAGGGCATTCCCTGGGACTCAGAGAGATTCTCATTCATTAACCTTGTGATAAGGCTAAATAATATTTTTAAATGTTCCCCCATAATATCAAAGGAATTAGCAAGGTCTCCAGGGAGGGACAGGTTATCTGGGATGGTGGTGCAAGGGATCCTTTTCACTGTTTTCCTTTTTCAATATTTTGGATTTGTACACAGTGAATGTATTATTTATTCCCACAAAATAAATGAAATTCAAAATGAATGCATAAACAAACACATGAAAGCATGTTCCCTAGGTGATTTCTGCTACACAGTCAGGTTTGAGAATCACTGCAATAACTTATTACAAGAGAGGAAAATAAATCTAGATTGCTTAACTCATTTATCAGTCTTCTAGGGTAGGTTCTACCTTGTATCTCCACTGCTAAATACAGGGACTAGATGGTGGGCACTCAATAAATACTCGTTTAAATTTAAAATAGTCTTCATCTGCCCTCTGCAACTGACAGAGGTGAGCATGAGCTGTTGGGTTCTGTGTGTATTATCATATTCCACCTACAATGTGAAACATATATGAACAAATCTTTTATGATAAACTCTAATTTTGAAGATATCTAGCACTGGATTGTGTTTCATTGTAGCTAGTCCCAAAGAACAATGGGGTTCTTTTTCTGATCCTATTATTTCAAAGACATGAATGGAGGTCTTTTAAGATAAATTTGGAAAAGGCTGTGGGTCAAAAATCAGAAGTCTGTGAACAGAGAGTTAGAGAATCTTGCTGTATGAGGAGAGGGCTCATCCTGACCAGGTCCATGAGAATGATTATTATTTCAATGAACGGTGGTATCATGGGAAAGGTGACTTGGGATTTAAAACACTCCAGGTAGAATTATGAGAAGAGGAAAATATAACATAGGAAAAGGCTCTGAGGAGGAAAGTACCTGTTTTGGAGAAATAGGAATAGCTAGTGATGGGAAAGAACTAGCAAATGCAGAATATAGAGGGAAAAAGGAATGGGGCCAGGTGGTGGGAAGCCTCATGCAAATAATGTATAATTCTTTAACATAATATAGACATACAAGGGATTATAGTTTTTAACTGGGAAAATGATGCAGATGATGGCCCTTTAGGTAAACTGGGCTACTATTTTCAGCAAGAAATATGCCTAACTCTTGCTGCAGAAGCTGAATAGTATAGGCTCTCCTGCAAAAGAATGAGTTCCCCGGGACATACCCAGGCAGGTTTTATGTCACACCTGCTCAGAATAATGAAGAGAAAGCTTATGAGTGGGAAGAATAAGAAGATAATCATTCCTTAAAAAAAGAAATGGAGAAGCAGAGAAAATAACTGTTTTCTCTTCTCAAATGTAACACAAAGAAATGCTGAGATGGGTGATGATAAAAGGGCCCACAACAAGATAGAGGATGCAAGTGACAGAAATTGATTCCCTGACAATAGTAAATCCATTCAGGCTCAGACAGAAAC
This sequence comes from Marmota marmota marmota, assembly GCF_001458135.2. Classification (NCBI taxonomy): domain Eukaryota; kingdom Metazoa; phylum Chordata; class Mammalia; order Rodentia; family Sciuridae; genus Marmota; species Marmota marmota. The sequence goes on from NW_026000221.1 coordinate 3,637,286, forward strand.
AACCTGGACTTTTGTTCTGTACTTTCTGCTCAGTAAATTCCTCTCCTCATCCCTCAAGTGCTTCCTACTGAGGCATTTTTGAGAGGGGAGACATGTGCTCTTCCATCCAGACCTGAAAGCTGCCAGCCAGCTCTTGTGAACTGTGTCAGCCTGCCTTCCAACAGATGCAGGGGGGAATGCCAGCAACATGAAAGAGTCCAAGCTAATGGGAAAAGGAGTAAAATAAAGTGCTCCATAAGCAAGCACTATTCTCCCACAAATGTTTTGTGGGAAGAAACAGGAAATAAATCATGCAAAACTATTTTCTGAGAGTCAGTTTCATTCCTCCAGATCATCGAGGGAAACTGGAGAGCCAGGATCATCTTTATAAATTCCATTTCCCAAACTGGGTAGACCAAGGTTGAAAAAGTGGGAGTTACCTTTTGATGCAACTGGATGCAAAATGTCCCCTGCTTTCTGACCTGTAAGGCTCAGTTTTTGGTCTTATAAATCAATCAATGCAAATAACATACCTTAACCCGATTAATCTCTCTCTTCCTGCCCCTTCTCCCCCAATTCAAATTCCTATTAAAAACACTTTAAAAAATCCCCTCTTGGGAGAGGGGATGAATATAGAAAAAGATGCTTACTGGGGACTACAGCCCATAATGCTTCTCTTTCTCCATGAGTGAAAACTCCCCTCAGGCTAACACCTAACCAGCTTTCCCCTCTGGTTCTACAGGGGACTTTGGGATGTAAATTTGCATGCGAAAAGGTCTGAGGGCACAAATGGGCATCAAAAGATCTGGATGGGCACTAGTAGGGTGAGGCAATGAAATACGTAAGGCACAGCCACAGCATTTAAGCAGGCCCTTATCCTCAGGGTTGCACCAGTGTGGGGCTGGCCCTAGCAGGGGAGAGAGCACCGCTCCAGGTGTCTCATTTACCACAGGGTTCTAGGCACAAACTTCCAGGCAGCCTTGACGTTTTATACAGCTGGTTCACTACTGACTCGGGATGTATTTTTGAATATTATTCATAAATATCAAGAAATTTCATAGGTTTCCTATGATCACCCACTGGCAATAGTCCTAACCATGTTAACTTTTTAGTTTCTTATCGTTTCATGCAAACAGCCTTAGAAACACTTCAGGAAGCTGAGGTGGAATTAAGAAAGTATCAATACTCTTGGCAATGTTCATGATCACTTCCTGAATTAACCCATTTTACAAGTATGTTTTCTTGTTTTAATTTTCCAGAAGTTGCAGATTTTCTATGAATTTGAATTCCTGAAATTCTTTGTCCACTGATCAACCAAGAGGTTAGACACAATCACTCTTTTTACTGCCATGTAAGTTCTATTTTAAGGCTATTTCTGCCTGTTCAGGTTTGAATTAAACAGGGAATCTAGTGTTTAACACCTGGAAAAGTTGGTTCTCTCCTTCTAGGGTCCTGATTTAGTAACTAACCAAAAAAGGTGAGCTCTATCAGTTGGGACAACAGAGGACTCAAATCTTTAGTCATTGCTGAATTCTATGGCAATATCACATTCAAATATTGAGAAAGTTTCTTACATGTCATGTGACTGTTTGTTTGTTTTTTTTGCCTAAAGGTTCGTATTTTATTTGTATTGTTTTAATTTTTTACTTAAAACACACTTTTTTCAGAATTTATTTTTACTTATGCTCTAAGGAAAATATCTAAATCCTCTGATTAGATTAAACAAGTCCCCTAACACTTTTTATTTTAGAGTTTCTAAAGCTTTTGGATATATGGATCCCCTTTTTGCATAAAAATTAAAGTTTCCAATAGTTGAGAATAGGGGAAAAAGCTCATCATATTATGTTAACTACAAAAAGTCAGAAATAAAACTGTTTATCCATTGGATTCATATGCAAAATTATATACTGTATACATATGTAAATATTATGTGTTTTATTTGTGCACATCATAAAGGCTAGAACATACATTTAATTCTTGGTATTTTTATGTATTTTGGGTGATAGGATTATCAACTTTCATTGTTTTCTGCATGCTTTCCTGGGTCTTCTGAATTTTTCAGCAAGGATGCCTTATTTTTTAGAATAAAATGATAGCAAGTTTGAAAATTTAAAACCGTTTACCTATTAGTCAAGTTAAAAAATGTACAGACTTGGGAATTCTGGGAAGGTAATGGCAATGGCAGCAAAGTTTCTCCGTCTCTCTGAATTCTCACATAAAATTAGAGCAACGATATGCCAAAGCCATGGACAATAGTAACAACAAAACTTGGTTAAGAGGTATCCCCGGGGAAATCTCAAGTACAAACAGGTAGGATCGAGCTACCCGTAGACACAAGATGTCCTAGGTATTGGACTTTCTGGACAAGACTGAAGCAACAGGCCAGCATCCGACAGAGCAGAGCACAGAAGAATCAATAGTCAACATTCACTGGAACATCAACAGCTGACAGGGGAACAGCAGCTGAAATGGGGAGGAATTTTATTTTATTTGATACTGGATGAATGCAAGGAGTCTGCCCTAAGGGGCAGGAGGGGCGGCAGTGGTCCAGCTCCTGTGAGCTCTCCAATTATCAGCCAGAGCTCCAGTTAAGATGGGGTTCACCCTGAAGAATATCTCCTGGGAATAGAATCAAAACTGACCAGGACATGGACACTAGGATCAAAAAGGTAAAGTCAGGGAGGAGAAGGAGTCAGGTGAACTCTGGAAGCAGACTGCCCATTTTTGAACATTATAAAACAACAGAAGAGGGAACTCTGAGAGGTTATAAAAGTTCTCAGATCCACCCCTCATTCTAAAAGTTCAGGGAACAAATGAAACACTAAAATGAGCATCAGAAGAAGCCTGGAGGTCAAATCTGTACCAAGTTATGGGAAAAAAAGAATAAGGAGCAGAATAGCATTCCTTAAAAAACAGCAAAACTGTTATCTATGAGTTCAAAGCAAAAGAGAAAGAAAGAAAGAAAGAAAGAAAGAAAGAAAGAAAGAAAGAAAGAAAGAAAGAAAGAAAGATAGACACACTAAGAAAATGATACCCTGCCATTCCTACTGTTCTTAAGAACCAAGACTCTTCTACATGGAAGAAAGGAGGTGCCTAGGTTATAAGCAGAAGGATAATTGAAAGTTCTGTAGAGTTGAATATCAATTTTAAGAAGCAGAATAAAGCAGGTGTGCTATTGCACACCTGTAATCCCAGCAGCTAGGGAGGCTGAGGCAGGAGGATCCAAGTTCAAAGCCAGCCTTACCAATGTACCAATGCACTAAGCAACTTAGAGAGACCCTGTCCCAAAATAAAAAATAAAAAAAAAAGTACTAGAGATGTGGCCCTGAGTTCAATTCCTGGTATCAAAAAAAAAAAAAATAGCAGAATAAACCCATGAAGCACTTTATCTTTATATATGTATGACCACATGTGTGCAATCCCTAGCTCTGTATAAGAGTGAAAAAGCCTGGAAATGATTATCGACACAGTATCCCATGAGTAATGAGCCAGGACCCAGAGTGTGAGTTTTGAAATATCATTTGTCACTGAAAGATACCCGAAGTTCTCTAAAAAGTGAGGGATGCCAGGTCAGGGTCAAATAAGCTAAGATGAGTATGGAACATCTCAGAGTGGGTGGCCACAAAATTCTGAAGTCCTACTCGAATCATAACAGAAGGACTTAGGAACCAACTTAAGAAGATTCCACTGGCTAAACATGAGACAAATTATATTTCAATAACAATAAAAATCAGAGCAGATTGAAACCCATCAAGTTTATGAGTTTGGTGTATTAAAAAAATTTAATCACCTTCAGAGGATAATAGCAAACTAATTCATTATCTTAAAAAATCACTGAATTAATGAAAAGAACTAAGATCTTTTCTATCTTTCTTTTATGAACTATACCACAATTTAGTTACTAAATATTTATAAAATATTTCAACAAATAAACTATAATAAAGTGATTCCCATTTTTTTATGTGAATTACTGGCAACTTTTAAGCCTCATCTCTCCCCCTTCTTCTCCTCTGCCCCATATCTGGACTACTAAGAAAGCCGAGTGCTGTCTCCTTTGGAACCTCCATGAGGTTCAAACCAGATAAGCCTGCCTGTTCACAGGAACTCTTACCTCAGTCCCACCCCCTCATCACAGTAAGAACCTGGAGCTAGTCTCCTTTTCCTGCACTCTAGCCATTTTAGGACCAGCTTAAAAAGCTGCTCACCTCCCAAACTCCCATAATAGAAGCAATGGCTCTTTCCATTTCTTCTTGGAATGTGTGCATGGCACCACCAATCTTGACATCCAAGTCGATTTTGAGTGGGGGCCCATTCCATCTCTGTAGGATAATCACAACAGACAAACATGATAAACTTAGACATTTCCACTTTGCAACCTCCAATTAAAAATGCATCTAGGCATTCAGCATTCAAGACTGCTAATATCATTAGATGAAAAGAAAAACATACATGATATGTGTCCTAATTTTTTAAATTTTTCCAATGCACATTTGATAATTAAAATTGAATACATTTAAGGAGTATAATTTGACATGCATAGAAACTGTGAAACAATCATTGCAATTAAGCTAGTTAATATAATTACCCTTTTTTTTTTAAGTGAGAACACCAAGAACCTGGGACATGTTCTATCTTAATGGAACCTAAGGTATTATCTCTGAAGAAATAGAAGGTTCTGATGGGATTCAAATGCCTCCTACAGTTTTGACTGAAAATCTCTTTTTCTTAGTATTCACAATGGGTGAAGGCATGACAGGTACTTACTCCCTGCTAGCGGAAGTACATATCGGTTAACTATTTTTCTGAAAAGACATTTAGTCATAAATGTTAAGAAGTTTCATATTTGTAAAGTGCTTCATCACATACATTGTAGAAATAATATCTAAGCAATGCTTAGTGAAATCATTTTTAAAAATGTATGTTCATCCAGGTACAATGACACACGTCTGTAATTTCAGCTATTCAGGAGGATGAGGCAGAAGGATGGCAATTTCAAGGTCAAACTGGGCAACTGAGCAAGGCCCCATCTCAAAATAATATGAAATGTAAAAAAAATGGGGCCAGGGATGTGGTTCAATGGTTAGAGAGCTTGTCTGGTATTAATGAAACCCTGGGTTCAATCCCCAGTTGTAAAAAAAAAAAAAAAAAAATAAGTACAAAGATTTACAATGTAGTATCATTCAAAATGGTTTAAAAGGGAGGATATATGGTGCCTAAAACTAAAAGAGAAACTCTGGAATAACATGTAATAAAAGGTGCTTTTGGAAAAGGTCTGATAAGCATGGATGCTTGGAATGCATTCCTTAAAAGGAATGATAATAGAGAATGATGCCATCATCTTTGCAAATAAAAAAATGTAATTCTTCCACTGCTTCTTCTGCAGCTTCTTCATCATCATCAATTGATTCTTTAAGGGACAGGCTCATCAACCATGGAGTTCCCTGGAGACACTGAAAGGAACTTTCCATATCACACGAGGGCACACTTGGAATTTTTGTTTTCCCTCTGAGACTGTAAGTTCCAAGGAGCAGAGTCCATGTCTGCCTTAGTCCCTGCTAAGACTCTGGCTTCTAGCCCAGATCCTGGCACAGAGAATACATCTGATTAATATCTGTTGAATGAATGAACGAATGTTCCTGTAACAGATGAGCTGCTAGGGAACCAGTTCTCTAGTGTTCAACCTTCTCTCTGAAAAGAGATGGACAGAAATTGGATCGTCTGCTATATACTCTATACTGACATGATGGATTGTTATTAACGTGTGGGAAGCCTCCCACTTCAATATTAACACTATCTACCAGTTATTGCACCCTAGAAGGTCTCAGCATTGCACTAAGAAGTTCAGATTCATTATGTTGAATGCTCACAGCATGCCCCTCCCTCTCATCCGGCTCACATCGCTGTGAGCTGCCAAGTCAAGGTGTCTTGTCCGTTTCCACAGCCCACTTACAGTCTTAAGGATCAAATCTAGAAATGGGAGAAGATGAAAGATACCTGTAGGTGTCCTCGATATCTCCAAAATGGAATCATAGGAATATCAGCAGCAGGCAGTAAGCTCAACTTAGTGGAAGATTCAGATAGTTCCCAAATCTTTTAGTTGGTTTGCTCAGCTGCATTTGAAAAGGGAATAAGGATGAATGGAGTTCTTCAATCAGAGACCTTAATCCTGTCTTCAGGGAAGGCAAACTGTGGTGCTAGTAATGAGAGGTGACTTTTCCAACCTGTTGAAAATTCTTAAACAGATGAAACACAAAAGCTGAGGGAAATGGGGCCAAGAACCAGGTAGAAAGTTTTTCCTCTTTCAGATTTTTGATAAACTTTCACCATAGGGAGAATCATTATAGGGCAGTAAAGAGGAATGAGTATGTATCAATGGGACTAGAAGCAAAAATAAAGCAAACACCTCAATGGTTGTTAATTGGGATATTTCATGTAGACACAGAAATTTAATTTGATGATTGGCTCTAACAATAGAATTTAAAGGATGGCTTCTGTTCTTAATAGTAAACATTTAGGAGACTGGAAGTTGAAATAGTTTCATCAGTTAAATTTTAAACTAAAAATGAAAGTAAAAAGTCTAAGATAAAAGTAATGGAAGAATTGATTATTAAGGAACATCCAGTCAAAAAATAGTGCTAAAAATAATTTAAATGTTTTGCAGATGCTAACGTGTTTAGAGAAAATTTTAAATTCTTATATTTTTTAAGAAGAATCTATTTTACCACTCAGAGACAAGAAATACTCTGGGTGTTTTAAACAAATTTAAATAATATTCAAATTTGCAAGGTCCTTATTGAATGTTACAGGCCATTGATTTTCAATCCTGGATGCACATATGAATTATCCAGACAGCTTAAAAGCATTTTTTTTCTGGGTTTTATTACAGATGAATTAATTCAGAATCTCTAGGAATACAGTTTGGGCATCATTGTTTTAAAAGTTCTATAGATGATCCTATTGTGCTGCCAGGATTGAGGGCCACTAAGTCAGACAGTGAAGGGGCAGAATGTAAACATAATGAGAGCAAGAACCATGCATGATTCATTAACACATAATAGATGCTCAATAAAGATAGAATGAATTGAGGAATATGGACTATGTGGCCTGTCTATAAATAGGAAAGCCTACAGAGGCTTCCCACTCTATAATATTATTTTTTAAAAAGCCCATTCAGAGCAATAGCTTATTATTTACCCATTGAGTGTGAACTCAGATAATGAGATTTTCTAATCCATAATCTAAAGAAATGAAAGATCTTTTGAAAAGGAGGGGATTTGAATGTGCCTACCTTGTCACCTAAAGGAACCAGCTACCTGTCCTGTCATTATTATAAATACTCCTTACACACCTTGCAGGAACAACACAATGCTGAGGTCTGGTTTGGGGAGGAGCTATGCTTTCACATATCTTTCATGGTGACCTGCTTCTATAAGACACATTTTGTATCAGAACCACTATATGTGTACATATATACTATTATGTATATATACTACTATATATATATATATATATATATATATATATATATATATACACACACACACATTTAATTCTGAAATATTTCTAAAATCAGTACTTACCTGTAATATGTGAGATAATATCTGATATTTTAAATTTTATTTTATTCATCAAGAAATGTTAGTGAAAAGTTCATTGATTTCATGATCCAGTAGGGTATCTTCACCTTCACTTTGTAAAACACTGCAATACCTGGGTCATGCAAATGGAGGCCAAGGTTTAGCAGCAATGCCCGCCTTACCAGGAAGAGAAAATGAATTTTCAGTAATTGTAATTAGTTCATAATATCATGTTACATTATACTTACCTAAATGGATATTTTATTGTTTACTCTCTATTTCTTGCAATGTGAATGTATGCCTCATGAGGACAGAGCTCCTAATTTCCTTTATACATCCCATCACCAGCAACAGATAAGTACAGTGCCTAGCTCATATTAGAAGTCAGTAAATGCTCATTATACTGCTGAACATAAAAATGAATAACTCCCTACCATAATGGTTTCCCAGATGTAATTTTCCCAGATACCAATACTTGAATTTTAAAAATTTGTCAACAACTTCCATTTCAAAAGTCTTAGTTGTATAAATTTGTTCCTTTTTTTAGAGAGAGAGGGAGACTTTTATTATTATTATTATTAGTTGCTCAAGACAATACAATGATTTTAGTTTTCGGTGGACACAACATCTTTATTTTTTTATTTTTATGTGGTGTTGAGGATGGAACCCAGCGCCCTGCGCATGCCAGGCAAGCACACTACCGCTTGAGCCACATCCCCAGCCCAATTTGTTCCTTTTAAGATTCAGCTGTATCATCATTTTTAAAGGAATTATTAGAGATCCATGACATATTTGGGGAAAAATACCATGGAGCTCCTAAAACTCATCTCAGGGTTAAAATAAAAAGTCATCTTTGTCCTAAAGTTTATGACCCTAAAAACAAGAATAGTAAGAAGAGAGAGAGAGAGAGAGAGAGAGAGAGAGAGAGAGAGAGAGAATATCCTACGAATGGCAAATTACAAGTATCCTTGTAGAGAAGTAGGAAGGCCTTGAAAATAAGAGAGGCATCAAATCAGAAGCTGAGAGCTGTGAATGGTAAATGTCAATGCGGCCAACAGAATCCTAGAAAGTTTATGGCCAATGAGAGGATTGAGAAAGCAAAAATGACCAGTAACAGGCATGTGACAAAGAAACTGGAGAGATAAATATTTACCTGACAGGGACCTGGGAGCACAAATGTAACCAAAGAAGAGAACAGAGGAAAGGGTGCACACATATGCAGATATACCCACATGCACACACAATATTTCACAGATATGTATGTCTACGTAAGCCTGCTCTCATGGAGCTGAGTTCCTGCTAACTTTCAGCTAAGTGCAAGATTTGTTGCACTTAGAGATGTGTAGCCCAAATCAAGATACTGATAGAAGACGAAAACTCGCTATTATTTATGTTCCTGTGCAAACATTAAGAATACATTGGCCAGTATAAAAGACACAGTCCCTATTTTCGTGAAATTTCTATTTTAATGGGGGCATTTAGACACATATAATACCAATAATTTTATTATGTAATGTTATTGGTTATCACTTGAAGAGTCATGAAGGAGATGGCCAACAGTACTGTAAACACTTGGGTTATACTCTACAGCATGAAGAGGGGCCTCCCGGGGCTTTCCAGGAAGAGGACAGTATTTGTAAGGACCTGTGGCAATGAAAGTAGGTTACATTTGTGGTCAGTGTGGCCACAAAGCAGGGGTGAGGGCAGACTTGCTAGGAAAGTAAGTAGGGTCAGGCTCGTGCAACAATATTCAGGGCATGCTAAGGATTTGAAATTATACCTGAGAGAAATGAGAAGTTGCTAAGAGATTTCATATAGAGTTCAGACATGTAGGCAGCATTGGGGAGGGATCAGGGGCAGGATTTGATGTGAGCGTATCTGTCTTGGGATGGTCCCATGGCAAAAGTTTGAGCACAATGCTTTTCAGCTGTTGTGAGCAGCTCATTCTAATTCTGAATGCTGTGGTTCTCTTAGACAACAGCTTTAGTTCTGTTACCGAATGATCTTCCCACTATATCCCCAAACTGTCCAATTTACTGTCTAGAGAAGTTCTCCAGCTTAAACCATTTCTCATTAGAGAATGATTTAAAAAAGAAAAAGGCTTTTCTTGCCTATTACTACTGAAGAAAATGTTCTGGAGAAAGAAGCTTGCCTTAATCTTGGGTCTGTAACTTGTGCACTCCAATAATGATTTGCAATAAATCTGCTTAAATCCCCATAGGGTCTCCCTGTTAATCCTCAGTTCCTTCCTTACATATCAAGCTTGGGAAGGCACAAATCCCTTCACTTATTAAGAAAAACCCACAGCACCATAACCTGAGAATATAGTTCCATCTCTATTGGGATGTGTGCATCTTTGTGTAATTTTGATGGAAATGGAATTTTATTTTCCAGATGTGGAAAATGAGTATCAGCAATCTTGGCACTCCTGGCTTTCCATGAGACCATGTCTGTGCAGCTAGGATGGATTCTTCTGGGGCTTTTGATACTGCTTTTAGAATTAAATCAAATACAATCATACGGTGATGTATTCTCTTTTAAAAATTACAGGGTGATAAACGTGAACCTACATGGGAACATTTGAATTTCATAATAGTTCCAGCAATGGTGGAAGATTGGAAGGGTGCTTTTAAACAAGCATTAAGCAGCCCCTTGAATGTCAGGCAGGTGTTGAAATTTTGGATGAACTATCTCAGATTACCCTCGTAACTATTCCAGGGAGTACTATTAACATCTCCATTTTACAGATGAGAAAGTGAAGCTCAGAAAGTTTAATTTGCTGCTTATGAATGTGATAGAGCTGAAATCTGAACCCTGTCTACACAACTCAAACACCCCTCTTTTAATTTTGACACAGTACATAATACTGTTGGATTAATTACCTAAAATATGTAAACACCAGACCACTTTTTGACAGGTTCCTAGCTTTTTCCAATACCTTTAAGTAAATAACTCAGGTGATATCTAGCAAAGATGGTGACTTCAACCTGGAAATCAAGCCCCACCTCACACCTCCTCTATTCTGACCAAGAGGATCAAAACAGTCCAAAAGTATTGAGAAGAAATCTGTAAAAGTACAGGAGATCAGAGATGACATCATCCTCACATCAGAAGCATCTGTGAATTTCTGATATGGTACAGTAAATACATGAACAAGTGGGCAGTGTTGAGGTGACTCAGCAGAAGTAAATCTGCAGAAGTTGGGCAGCCTCTGATTTGGATGCTTATTATAGAAAGGGGTCAGGCTGCAGGACAGAGTGGTCTCCCTCTGGACTCCTCCTGCTCTGCAGAATCGTTCCACAGTGGAGTCAGCACAGCAGTGGCTATTGAAGAGGCCTTGGGTAGGTGGACTGCGTATTGAGAGGCAATTTTAAAAGCAGCCAGGGGGATTTATTCCACCACCATCCCCCATCTCTGATGCCAAGAAGAAAGAAAACATTACCTGCAGCAAACATTTCATTCAGAACAAGCAATTCATTTGGAATACAAAGTGTTCCTGAGGAAGACAGATAGCCTGTTCCCAGGAATGGAGTGTGCACTTGTTTATTAGCCTTGGGATTGTACAGGAAAGAGTCCTTTGGTGTTTGTGGTACAGAAAAAAAAATATGGTGTAGTATTTGCTGGTTTTCAAGACATAAAAATTTGTCTCTCATTCTTTTTCCTAAGTTCTACTTCTTCACCATTCCACAAGACCCAGATGAAGTGCTCAATCTTCCCTAAAACTCTTCCTTACCTCACTTTCTCTTCTCCTGAACCAGAAGTAACATCTCCATATTTTTGGTTTGCTGGCTAATTTTGTTTAATTTTTAAAGTCATATGTACTTAGATTAAAAAATAAAAACTAAGTGCTAGGAAGGCATGGAATGAAAAAGTGTCTCTGTACCCCCAACCTTCTTGGTTTTCCCTAGAGGCATTTTCTGTCTTCCGTTTTTTGAAATGTCTCTCCAAAACCTAATCGTCTGTACCAGCAAATAGAAGTTCCCTGTGTACATTGTTCTGCCTCCTCTCTCCTTTGGTTTAGCATATATCTTAGCAATGAGTCTCTCTCAGACACATAGATCCACTTTATTTTCATGGCTCTCTAGCATGACATTTCTGTCTCCTTTGGAATTTCCATGGTGGATCTGCACTGCTTCTGCTATGACACCTGCCTGTCCTTGAGATCTAAAGTCATCTACAAGCTGCCTTCCTTGCTGGATTTCAAACACACTGATGGCAAAGACTAAAATACTACCATATTTTATTGAGCCTATTAATTTAAGATAGAAGTATGAAATAGTGAAATTATAAAGCTCTGCCAACCAACAGAGTTTTTAAAAATCGAGGGATAATTTATAAACAATCAAATGCACAAACCTTAATTGTACAGTTTGATAGCTTATGACAATTGTATAAAACCTTGTGACAACTAAGGTATTTCCACTGTGCTGGAAAATTCCCTTGTGTACTTTTCCAGTCATTTTTTAACTCCACCTCAACACCAGCAGCAAAGGCTTCCTACTACTACCACCATATATCAACCTTTGAAAAATAATCTTATATTTATTTTAAATAAAATAATATAGCAATATTCTTGTTTTATTATTTTTCAATGCTGAACAGTATTTTATTTTATAAAATTTGTTTATTCTCTTTTTAATGGATTTACCTTTTTTTCCCCCTGATTTTTGCCTATTATGTGTAAGGCCATTCTATTCGTCTTTTGTAGTTCTATGTTTTCTTTTCTCTTAGGCAAATATCTAGAAGTGAAATTCCTGATCCTGGGGTAAACAGATGTTCAACTTTAATAAGAAACTGTGAAAAAAAAATGTCTGTCACGTTTAATTTTGGTCATTCAGTGCCTGTGAGATGGTATTTCATGGTGGTATTAATTTGTGCTAGACAAGTATTCTACCACTGAGTTACACCCCAAGCCCTGCTTTCTTTTTTCCATTTTTTTATTGTGCTGTGGTTTTCTTTCTTTCTTTCTTTCTTTCTTTCTTTCTTTCTTTCTTTCTTTCTTTCTTTCTTTCTTTCTTTCTTTCTTTCTTTCTTTCTTTCTTTCTTTCTTTCTTTCTTTCTTTCTTTCTCTTTTTTTAAATGAGTCAATTATTAAGTGCATATATTGGATATGTTTTCCCTAGTCTGTGGCATGTCTATTTATCTAGTGAATATGATCTTTTTATGATAAGTTTTAAATTTTATAATATCTAATTTTTTTCTCCTATAAAAATGGTGATTTTATGTTCTGGCTAAGAAATCTTTTTTTTTTTTCATACCAGGGGTTAAACCCAAGGGCACTTAACCACTGAGGCATATTCCCACATTCCCACAACCTTGCTAAGTTGTTGAGGTTGGCTTTGAACCTGCCATCCTCTGGCCTCAGCATCCTGAATTGCTGGGATTACAGTTGTGTGCCACCAGACCTGACAGAAATCTTTTGATAACTCCAAGTCACAAAGATATTCTTTCCTGTTTTCATCTAGTAGCTTTATATTTTTAAGCGTTCACATTTAGATACATGATATAACTTGAGTTAGTTTTTGCACATGACATTATTAGAGGCTGAAGTTTCTTTGTATTAATTACAAATATCCAGTCATTTAACCATTTGCTCAAATAGTTTTCCTTTCTGCATTGACTGTGTGCCTTGAAATTTAGTTGTCTACCTATGTGTGGATCTGTTGGATTCATATACTTTTCAATTGATCTATTGATCTACCTTACACCAATACCACAGTCTTGATGACTGTTGCTTTATTTGGGAATCATCAAATCACAAAATGTAAGGTCTCCAGATTTGTTTATCTCCTTCAGGATTGTTGTTTTATTCTAGACCCTTTAAATTTCCATATAACTTTTAGAATCAATTTTCCACATTCAATAACAAAGCTTTCTGGGATTTTGATATCTGGAGATAAGGGAACCTTAATAATTTGAGGCATCCAATCCATTAAAGTTGTAATTTTTCCTATTTATTTAGATCTTATCTAATTTCTCTGTTTCATAACTTTTCAGCATAAGAGATTTTGCACATTTTTCATTATATTTATTTTAAGGTGTTTGATATTATAGTTGCAATTATAAATTAAATTTCATATTCCTGTCCTATCTTACTGGAATTATACAAGTAAATTAATCTATGTTTGTTGCATACACATTAAGATAGTTATGCTCTGTAAGAGCGATATCCTTCCATTGTGCAATGTTCATGAAATTTTTCTCTAGTAACTTTCTTTGTCCTGTTATCATGTGAACATAACAGCCCTATATGTATTGCATATGCATAGCATACCTTTTTCAATCCTTTGCATTTCAACCCATATTTTTATATTCAAAGTAGGTATCTTAGAAAGTTCACATAGTTGGGTGGTCTTTTTTTTTAAAAAAATTGTTTTTAGATATACATGAAAGTAAGGGTGTATTTTGACATATTATACATACATGGGCTGCACCCATGTATGTATTACAATGTACTACAATTTTGATCCCATTCTTGTAGTTGAACATGATGTGGAGTTATACCTGTTGAGTTTTCATATGTGAGCATAGAAGTTATGTCTGATTCATTCTATTGTCTTTCCTATTCCCACCCCCCACTCTTTTCCCTTCATTCCCCTTTGTCTAATCCAGTGAACTTCTATACTTCTCCTCTCTACCTTCCCTTGTTATGGGTTAACATCCACATATCAGAGAGAACAATGATGTCTGCTTTTTATATCTATGTGGTAAAGGTAATCCACTTACATCTAAATTAGGGTTGGACTTTAATTTTAGCTTCTTAGTATTTGTTTTCCGTATGCCTGTATTAGTTTGCTAGGACTGTCAACGTACCACACAGTGGGTGACTTAAACAACACAAACAGTTCTGGCGTCTGGGAGCCTGAGATCAAGATGTCAGTAGAGTTGGTTTCTTCTGCAGGTCCTGAGGGAAAGTTCCATTCCAGGTGGCTCCCACTGGCTTGCTGATGGCTATAGGTGCCTCTTCCTGGTGTCTTTATGTGATCTTTCCTCTGTGCCTGTGTTTAGATTTCCTCTTCTTACAAGGTTACCGGTCATATTAGACTACAGCTCACTCTAATTACCTCATTTAAATGTAATGATTTCCTTAAGGACCCTATCTTTGATGCAGTCACATCCCAAGCCACTGAGGTTTAGGACTTCAACATAGGAATTTGGGGAGAGACATGGTTCAGGCCATAATAGTGCCCTCTCTGTTCTTAATTCCTTTGTTCTTCCTTTCCTATGATCTTTTAGTGTTCAGTTTTATATTCTTTTTTATTTTTATTTTTTAATTTTTTCTTATTAGTTAACAAGACAGTAGGAAGCATCTTGACACATCATACATAAATGGAGTATAACTTCTCATTCATCTGTTGAAGGGCACATCAGTTGGTTCCATAGTTTAGCCATTGTGAGTTGAGCTGCTATAAACTAGATGTGGCTGCATCACTGTAGTATGCTGATTTTAAGTCCTTTGAGTTTAAACTGAGGAGTGGGATAGCTGGGTCAAATGGTTCTATTCCAAGTTTTCTGAGGTCAGTTTTATATTCTTTTTTGACTTTATACAGTATATTCTTTATTGACTAGCTATGTCGTGTGTGTGTGTGTGTGTGTGTGTGTGTGTGTATTGGGTTCACTCTAGAGATTAGCATGTGCAACTTTCACTTTTCCCAGCTACCTTCAATGATATCCTATCATTTGCGAACATTTTAAGAATGTTGAGTTCCACACCCCAGGCTCCCTAGTTACAGTCACTAAGCACTCACTGGAGTCGGGTTAGGAGAAAGGGATTCAGTGCTGAAGATCAAACCCACATGTGAGACAAAGGTTCTGCTGCTGAGCCCTATCCCAAGCCTTGATGGATGGATTTTAACAGAAGACCTGCCTCTTAATTTTCAGTTAGCACCTTTGTATCAAGGATGCAAATCATTATAAAATCTATTATAAAAATTAATTTTTCATAGGTACTGTATGCTGGACAACTGTGACTGGGCCAGGATTATCAAAGTTTTGGCTTTGTTACAAAAGCAGTTCAAGATTTCACTTTTCTTTGGTGACTAAGTGTGCAGATTGTGACTTATGTCCATCCAAGAAATACATAAACATGCAGTTCTTCCTCCTATCATTAGTAGATGTGACAAGGAATTTTTGGAACGTACGCAAAGATACATAATTACAGAAATTGAAAGAGTGGGCTGTAATGAGGAAGGACCTGCTGATGAATATTACATCATATACCAAAATGTTTTTAATAAGGTATCTTAATGCTCTTAAGGCAATGAAGTTTTCATGAGAGTAGAAATGTCCTACCTTGATAATTGCCTTAAAAATACCACTGCTTGTTTGACCTCATTCTTTTTGTTGGTTTTTAGAAGTTCAACTGGTTTGTCAGAAAGGGATGAATGAGGAAAATGCAATGCTGGATTTACATTACTTATTAATGAATGTTTTAGTTATTTTAACTTAACAGGTTGTTTTTTCTCTTCTCATAATCATTTTGATCTCTCTATCTGAAGGTAGCATCTAACTTGTTAGGAATTGGGTTTTAATCAAGAGCTTGCTAGTTCCTTACTGTTTTGGGTTTGTTTGTGATATCATTAAATGTTGGTTCAAATTTGATTTAGCATATTAATTGAGACCTTTTGAGCTTGGCATGGTGGCATATACCTATAGCCCAGATACTTAGGGAGCTGAGGCTGGAGAATCCCTTGAGGCAGGAATTTGAGGCCCTCCTTGGTAACATAGCACCCAGACTCTAAATAAATAGGCAAACAAATAAACAAATAAAATACTTGATATAAAAACATGATACCTCTTGTAGTTAGTGGTCTTATAAGCATGAGCAAGAGATTTGACTGGACTTAACACTGGAAATAATAGAGATTAGATTAAAAAATGTTATGACTTTATATAACATTTGATTTAGTTCCTTGAGATTTTAGAAATAATCATTTTTCCTTATAAACATTTACAATTTGTACATGTATCCTAATTTTTTGCCTAGCTATTTTTTTTTAACTCTCCCTTGGAAGGTACCCTGACAGAAATCAGCATCCTTTCATCTTTGCCTAAAGGAAGTGCTTACCTTAAGTTTCTTGGTTTCTGGGTAAAATAGCTACAGGCAAAATAGGAACCCTGTGTTTTGCTTAATTTTTAAATGTTAGTACACTATGAGTCAATTATTTCTCCTCTAAACAAAAACCTAGTGCCTCACTTTACAGAAAAGTGAGCCCTAAGTAGTGATATATACCTAACAGTGGAATTAAGAAACTTGATACATATGTATGAGAGTATAGAGAGTTTTTTTCCCCTTCCCTTTAAATCATACAGAACATCTCTCCCTTAGAACTGCTTAAGATTATCTTCATTGTATGTGTTGTCTGTATGTTGTATCTAATGTGTTCATTGTATGTTGGTCTTTTAGTTGGTGATTAAGAAATATACTGGGTCAATGTTTTAAATAAAGGTATTATCTTGAATAGGTTTCATAAATATAAGTCACGCTAAGACTCTATTTGTGTGAAATCAGCAAAGAAAAGTTGTGTGACCTACTTATCTTTGCATGCCCAAATGATAACACTTTGTCAGAATTTTTGTCATCTGAAGAGCAGTCTGTTCTAAATTAGTATAGTTAAAATGAAATAATTTTGGAATTGGTGTTGATAAATGTTATT
>NW_026000221.1:3657294-3670415 GCF_001458135.2 Marmota marmota marmota
AAAAAAAATGTGGCATTTATACACAATGGAGTATTACTCTGCACTAAAAAATGACAAAATCATGGAATTTTCAGGGAAATGGATGGCATTAGAGCAGATTATGCTAAGTGAAGCTAGCCAATCCCTAAAGACCAAATGCCAAATGTCTTCTTTGATATAAGGAGAGCAACTAAGAACAGAGTAGGGTAGAAGAGTATGAGAAGAAGATTAACATTAAACAGGGATGAGAGGTGGGAGGGAAAGGGAGAGAGAAGGGTAATTGCATGGAAATGGAAGGAGACCCTCATTGTTATACAAAATTACATTCAAGAGGAAGTGAGGGGAAAGGGAAAAAAAAACAAGGGGGAGAAATGAATTATAGTAGATGAGGTAGAGAGAGAAGATGGGAGGGGAGGGGAGGGAAAGGGGGATAGTAGAGGATAGAAAAGGCAGCAGAATACAACAGACACTAGTATGGCAATATGTAAATCAGTGGATGTGTAACCGATGTGATTCTGCAATCTGTATACGGGGTAAAAATGGGAGTTCGTAACCCACTTGAATCAAATGTGTGAAATATGATATGTCAAGAACTATGTAATGTTTTGAACAACCAATAATAAAAATTTAAAAAAAGAACCTCCTCCCCTTGCTCCAACCTGTTGCTAAGGTAACCTGTCCCAGGAATTGGTATTTTTTCCCAGGAATTGCCCCTCCCTATAGGAAGCTATAGAATTGTTAGTTAATGTGTCCTTGGCTGCTCCATCCTGCCCTTCCCCTTTCAACCCTCCTGTTTCCCACCTTTTGGCCAGCCCACAGAGCATTTCCTAGGCCTAGTCAAATGCCTAGTCACATATGCAGGAAGGAGAAAGATAAGGGAAGAGGGCAGGAGAACAAAGGAAGCCTAGGACTTATATAAAGGGCAGAACATCTCACTTCTTGGGATACCAGGATACCAGCAATGGCCCCCTTCTCCCTCCTAGGAGAAGTCTATGTTACCCCTTTTTAAATAAACCCTGTTTTATATTCTTGCCTTGGTGTGCTTCTCTAATGTTCCAACTTCAACATGTGAGGAAGCAGAGCTCCTCACTGATAACCGGCAGTATCAATGCTAAGGGTAAGAAATAGTCCCCACAAAGGAAGAACTTAGTCTCCCTTGTCTCAGTGGATTGGAGACACCACTGCCCACCCAGTTGTAGGGATGTTTCACTCTTCCTCTCACCGGAACCTGGGAAGCCCTTTGTCAATGTCTCAGTGTGACTTTTGTGCACTGGAAGAGAGATACACTCCAGAATTCTAGCATCAGGTCAATCTATACAGAAGTTCAGTGACTCACTTTTCATTCAGGCAGTTGGACCTTGTGGTGTATGGAGCCTCCCTCCTCCTGCCCCCAATTTACCCTTTTCCAAAGACAAAGGAAATGGAAAATGAGGATGCAAGAGGGAATAAAGTGTTTGGAACACAAGAGTATTGTGATTTACGGAAGTGATTCCACTGGCAAAACCATTGGGACTTGGTGGGTTGGAGAGATATTTTGGTGTGTGGTTTGGAGCATGTAGATGAGGATGGGTGGTTTTGAAGATACTTGTTGTCTGACTGAGCAACTTGAATTCCACCATCACAAGGCCTCAGGGCTTTGAAGCTGGCATGAGAATTGAGTTGCAGCATGCAAAGTGTAGGCACCTGGGTTTGAGCCAGGGCAGAACTTTGCAAGTATGTGTTCTCTTTACTTCCTGTACTCCCAGATATCACCCAGTCTGGTATTAATGAGAACTGACATTTTTTTTTTTTTTAGTAGACTCTAAGAGCTCAGGGTCTACTATCTATCTCAAGGTCCAACTGCCTGAATAAAAAGTAAGTCACGGAATTCAAAATGAGACTAAGTTGTGATAAGTGCTTTATCTAAATTATTTAATATTTAGAGTTCTTTAAGATTTGCCAAGTGTAAATATACTGTCAACCAGTTGTATTCTGGATGTGGTTAACTTAACTGATGAACTTCAATTTTCCTCATTATAATATGCCAACTGCTGTCATCATTATGATGTGTTAGATTTCACAGATAATCACATGTCATATTTTCAAGGACAGACCTGATATTGCAACTATCCACAGTGAATTATGCTTAAAAACATTGCTATAAATGTTCGTTTTACACAAATAGTTAACAAACACTTGTAAAGAATGTGCTCAGGTAGTAAATTGAGGTGAATGATAATCTCAGAACGTGCTTATCTATCATCATCAAATAAGGATACAAAAGTTTGTAAAAGAGAGAAAGAAAAAAACTCAAACTAAATTAAGCAAAATGTGGGGGTAGGGATGATATTCTTGGCTCAGGAAACTGAGTCAGAAATATTTCTGCATTTGGGCAATGTCAGATCCAGTAACACATATGTTGTAACTAGAACCTGATTTTTCTCTCTGCTCTGTCTTTCACAGTGTTGGCTTCATCCTCAGGCTGCACGCACTGCCTCCTGCCACACTCCTGGCTCTATTTACTTCTCACAAAAGGCAGTTGCTAGCTCTCAGCTCTCAGCTCCCAGCCTTTAACCACATTATCCAAGGGAAGATAATGTGGGGTTATTATCGGGCTACCTCTGATTGTTCCTGCACAAATCCTCAGATGCTCAAATTTGGCTCAAATTTGCTCAGTTGTCTCTCCTGAACCAATCATGTTTGTTACAGAGAGTGGAGACCGTGACTGGCTTATATCACTCAGATTCTGGTTGTGGTCATGGAGCAGAGGGTGGGTCAACCCCACCTGAACACAGAGAATCAGCACAAGGGAGGGTGTGGTGGTTCCCACCATAGTCTGGGAACACTGGCCTGGCTGAGGACTAGCATCTTACTAACACTGTCTCAGATGTGATCTAAGGAGCTTAATGCTGTATCCCACTCAATCCTTTCCTCAGGTTTGGAATTTTCTTTATCACTGAACTAATACCTCCACTCAGGGGAACTACATTCTGCCCTTAATAGGGGCCTTTCCTTATTGCCCCAGAAAGTTTTCCCTTTACATATACAAGTACTTCTTATTTGAAGGCCTCTAAGCACAAAATCAAACAGCATACCTTTCTTTTCAAAACACATAGTTAACTATTTCATTCCTGGATACTCAAATTAGGAGTGTTATCTATCCACAAGAGCCAAATTTCTTGAAGTATCACCGTCACCATCATTATCATGTTCCCTGAGGACACTGTGCTAGGCACAGTACAGTACACACATAGCCCAACTGGATAAAGTGTAATATGATTCAGTTGATGTTAATTACTGAGTTTGGCATCAGACATGGTTCATAATAAGACTTCTGGTCAGACACCAACCATAGGTTCTCTGGGTCCCCAGACACCTGCACTTTTGGCCAATAGCCCACCAATCAAAAAGCTTCCTGCTATCCTCCTCAGGTTTAAAATCTTGCTAGAACCATTTACAGAACAGAGAAAAGTAATACTAATGATTCCAGTTTTGTTGTAAAGGAGACACATAGGGTGAGGTCTGGGAGAGAGCACAGAGCTTCAAGCCCTCTCCTTAGGAAACCAGTGTTCACCAATCAGGAAACCTCATTAAAACTCATTGTCCAGAATTTTTACTGGGGTTTCATTATTTAGATAATAGATGTGATCTATTAGGTCATTGGCCATGTGATCAAACACAACCTCTTAGCTTGCCTCCTCTTCCTAAATTTGGGCAGATCCAAAGTCCCAACCTTCTGGTGACCAGCCCTACTATCCCAACGGAAGCTTATGCATTATTTTTATCACAATGAAACTATTTTAAGACACTGCATGCTTGTGTATGCAGTGCCCTGGTTATTTTCAATTTATTTCCTGTCTGTCTGAAAGATAACCTTATCTCTTCAAGTGGAATGAAGCTTCTGGACTATAGATATAATGCCTTATATTTAATTTGTATGATCGTTTTTTTCTTTAGGTTTTTACTGTTCATCAGTTTTGGAGGCAGACATATTTGATGCCCAAGATTTGCCTTCCTTTAGCAATCTAAGGAATGGAATCCTAGAAACCAAATCTCAGGATGTATATGTAAGGTCAGTGAGAATATTGGTGGCCTAATTTCATCATAAAACTCCATGCAGGTCTTCTCTACGCCCCTTAGCAACATGTAAGGTTGGAGAGGCCATTAATTCCTAAGATACTCACCTGAAGATGAGCCTTAATCTCCTTAAAGTGGAGGCTGATGATTCAAAGTATCTGGGAGCAGAATGCCTTTACAATGGTTCTGGTTCAGTTTCAGAAATAGACTGGAAGAAAAAAATCCAGCATGAATAATGTTTTGTCATAGAATATTGCAAGAAAAATCACTCACTAATTAAAAAAAAATTCTATTACAGTTTTAGACAACTGTGGAAAGCAAAAAAAAAAAAAAAAAAGATCTTCATTCTATAGGGCTTTCTCCTTTAATGTATGTGGAGGGAATTGTCTCAGCAAATATATAAGCAGCTCAGGATATTTTCTCCCATTTTATAATCTCCTTGTTAAGAGAGGTCAGCTATAGAAGTAGCCTACTGTTATAGTTTAAATCTTGAATGTCCCCCAAAAGCCCATGACTTTGAGGCTGGGTCCTCAGGCAATGGGGCCTGGTGAGACATCTTCAGTTCATTGGGGTGTGACCTTGAAGGGGATTGTGAGACCCTGTTCTCCATCTTCCTCTTTTTCATTTCTTAACATGAAGTGAGTAGTTTTATTCTGTCACATGCTCTTACCATGACACTGCTAGAGGCCCAAAGCACAGGGTGAACCAATCATGGACTGAAACCTCTAGCAATCTGAGCCAAAATAAACCTTTTCTCTTTATAAGTTCATTATCTTCATTATTTATTTTAATGATAGGAAGCTAACACACCTAACTTTGGGCTTGAAAGCACCTCATTTTCTCTATTGTTTTATTTGTTTCATCAATAATTTGTTTGGTCATTCACTTATTCAGTTACTCACTTATTCATTTATTCATCAAAATGTCAATGATGAGGCCAGGTGCAGTGGTTGTGTAATCTCAGCTACTGAGGAGGCTGAGAGAGGAGGATCACAAGTTGGAGGCTAGCCTCAGCAACTTAGTGAGACCCTGACTCAAAAAAAAAAAAAAAATTAAAGGACTGGGGATATTAGCTCAGTAGTCCAGCACCCCTGGGTGCAATCCCCAGTACCAAACACACTCAAACATCAACAATTATTTGAGGTGCCTTCAATACTGTAATAGTGTGTGAGGCACTGATGGGGATAAGGGGTAGAATATTTGATCAGGCATCTTTCCAGTAAAAATCTTTGACCAACATGATGATTCTGATCTCTTTCTCATATTACTTGGATTTCAAAGCTTTTCTAGCCCACATGATCCTCAAATTAAAATGACCAAATCACTCCCCCCCCCTTTTTTGGTGACCTATTAAATATAAACTTGAACATAAAACATGTGGATTTATAATATCTAAAATTTTACCACATGGGATTTGTTCCCATCTCCCAAGCAACTGAGAAATATGAAAACAAAGTTTCCCTCTGCATGTCAACTTTAAACTAATGAAGAACTCTCTTCTCTGTCCCTTGGGGACAGGCATTGGTGGCCACAGCTGGTCATGCCCCACCATTGCTGGGAATCAAATCCAGACAATAGCAACTTTTCCATATGGAATCTCTTAAGAAATTCAGAAAAGCCAACAGATCTTAAAGAGACCTAATGATAAGGTAGGTGTATTATCATGTGAAGAAGTTTCCTAGAGGTGGTGTTTGGAAGTGTGCCTTCCTGGTGAGCTATAGAAGCTTCATCTCCCTTTGTGATATTAAAAAAGGAAAGGATTCTGGCAGAACATCTTACAGATTTTTTTCCTGCCAAGGAGAATTCTAAGATCAGCATTTTCTTGTAAATGCCTTCGTTGACCATAATTGCTTCATGGACATTGCAATATAATGGTTATAATGCTGCCTTTTCCTTTAATCTGGTTCAGTATCCGACCATTTAAGCCATTGTAACAAGAGATGCAAAAAGAAATTCCTTTAGCCATTTCCTGAGATGTTGGGATATATGCTGTCATTTACAACCACAGGTGAGGAGAAATCTTTTCACAGAGCAAGGGAATCTGTCCCTGGAACCTTATCTGTTTTATTACAGCATGATGAAATATGAACACTATAACATAATTGTGTTTTTACCCACTGATTGACTTGGCTTTTAGTCTTGAGTGATAATGACAAATTCTCCATGACTTTCCAACAAGAGAAATAGGGATTTGCCATCAATCATCATATAAAAGGCCTAAAATGCAATTTGAAACTGAAAGAAGAATTTCAAACAAAGTAGAAATTTCCCATGGTGCATGTGAGCCTATCCATAACAGCTTTATGTCTCTGTGAAATGTCCTTGTCTCTGTACAAGACCAACAGCTGGCTCTTGCAGCCAAGGCCCCCATCCCCTGACCTTGTACTTCATCTCCACAAACAAACCTTAGGAGTTACCTTTTCTTGGCAAAAACCATTTGTCCAGGAATTGATTTGGGACTTCTATAGGAGACTTATTCTACTGGTATGCTATATGCTTAAACAACTCAGTGATTTCCAT
Source organism: Marmota marmota marmota (assembly GCF_001458135.2). Lineage (NCBI taxonomy): Eukaryota > Metazoa > Chordata > Mammalia > Rodentia > Sciuridae > Marmota > Marmota marmota. The sequence continues at coordinate 3,663,850 of NW_026000221.1, forward strand.
TACAATGTCAAATAATGAGTCAGTTCAGAAAACAGGTCACTTGAGCTTAATGTCTGATCAGCATTTGTTTAAATTTTGTACCAAAGTGGACGCAGGTCTTTCATTTCTAAATGTGTATCTATAGCTTAGTTTACATCAGGCAATGTTCTAAGCCCATCATTTGGGTAGTAAAAAAACAGAAATATCTCCTTGCCTGGTGGTATATAAGTTGGGGAGACCCAGAATAAGCAAATTAAAATGTCAAGAAAGAAACAGGAGCATAGGGAAGAAGGGAGGAATAGGAACTCAAGGACACAAAGGGTAGGAGTATATGCATATTAACATGATCTTTACACATACTAAACAGGACAGAGAACCTACTCTGACCTAACAGATGGAATTGACAAAGAATTGAACCACAGTAACTGAGCTTTGACTGGTTGCAGAAGGCCTTTTAGCCACTTAATTGATTTGGCTGTAAACTAACTAGTTAAGCTGTAATCAATTGACTGGTTGATTGATGAGGTTGTACCCCATTAAGTGTCTGTGTCCCACTTCAGTCCTCCTATAAATGCTGTCTGATTCTGTTGGAATTGTCAGAGCCTGCTCTAGTTCTAGGAGTTAAAATAAAAGCAAATAGGTTTGGTTTTGTTTTCTCTGCTCAAACTTTCCTAAATTTAGTTGGTCTAGGGAATGTTCCTTTTCATAGTTTTTGTGTAAAGCATCAGGAGCCAGAGAAGAGCTTCAGTGGCCTCCGGGAGCATCAGGACCTGAGAGTCCACCCTTGTTCACTGTTGTCTTACTGCCTCTGGGGATCCTGGCCGAGTTCTCTCTTCAGAATCCAGTTCTCTGGATTCTGAAGCTCTGTGGGTTTGTGTCTTGAGCTGTCTGGGTTTGTGGGAGCAAATTTTTGCTTCAGACTGGGTTTGGAAGTTGTGAAAGGAGGACTGGATTTTCTAAGGAAGTCTCAGAAGCCTGACTGGGTCCAACAGAAACCAAGCTAGGATCAGAAAGAAGTAGACTGGGGTCTTGCACAAAGGCCTAAGGTACTGGGTTGGGTCAGACAAAAATGAAGAAGCAAACAAACAAACAAAAAAATTGAGCTTAATGTTAGACACTGGGATCTTTCATTCCAATGACAAAGGAAAGAAACAAAAATGGAGAAAGGTGAGTGAATGTGCAGGCAAGGATGGGGAAGAGTAAAGACCTCACAGAACCAGTGGGATTTAGCCCACAGGTGCTTTTAAAATGCTAAACAAGGGGAGAAACTTGTTTATGCATATTGAGCCTTAGATCAGCAGGGTCCACTTCACCCACATTTACGCCTTATTTTATTGGGGCTGACATATCTCCAGCGAGAAGTCATCAGCTGGTTCCCTAAGTGACAAAAAGGGAGCTTGTTTTATTGGCAGAGGTGGGAATGTTCCTTGGCTTATGTGTACTCAACAAGCATTTTGCCCTGTGCCGTAGACAAGGAACTGCAGCTGCTCAAGACAGCACCTGCAGGGCTCCCTGACCTCAAAGACGCAAAGCTGGCAGTGGTCGAGGCTGGCACTCCCAGGCTTCTGGAATCTGCTGTCAGGTCATAAGCCAAGGCTTAGAATTACATCTGTCCTTTGTCCCTGTCCTGGCCCCTGTTTTAGGCTCAGTAGATGGGTATGGTTGCTAGGAGTGAGAAAATCATGAGTTCATCTGAATCCAGGGAGTTTAGAACTTCACCTTCTGGAAATGCATCCTAACTTAGTTTAATGCTCCCTGGATTAGGAGAAAGTGGACAAGGTCCAGGTCTCAACCTTTTTTCAGTTGGGACTTTGGCCGCTTCTTGTGTAATGATTTCTAGAACTTATACTTCTTTTAGATAAAATGGTGATTGCTACAATAAATAAATTGAAATTATGGGACTACAAAGAGGAAGTCATTGGATAACATTTTGTTGTTGTTATTGTTGTTGTTGTAAGGTACTTTAGAAAAGGAAGGGTCAAAGACTTCACAAAACCAATAGGATTTAGCCCACAGGTCCTTTTAAAAGGCTAAACAAGGGGAGAACTTGTTTATATAAATTGAGCCTTAGATAACAGGCTTATATCAGCTTCACCCATATTTACGCCTTGTCTGGGATGTTAAGCACAGAGCAATAATTTAAGGTACCTTAGTCAAGAAAGTTGCTTTGTCCTTGTTAGTTGTTAACAAGTTCTTCCTCTAATTCACTCATTTAGTTCAAGGAACACAGGGCTGGGTTGGGAAGCAGCCTATTTTAACTCATTTTGAGACCTATCTTTAGCGAAAGAAACATCTATAGAGAAAGTCTCCATTCAGAGCCACAGTCCTCTCTCCTTCAAGAGAGGAAGGAAAAGTCATTAAGCCCCTTAAAGGTGGAAAAGAAAGGCATTTGGGGTTCATGTAACAAGGCTCACTGTAGGCCATGTTGTTTTGATGAGGCTTTCTACTTCGTTTTTACTTTTTATTTATTTATTTATTTATTTATTTATTTATTTATTTGTTTTAATTAGTTACACATGACAGTACAATGATCTTGACATATCATACATTTGAATCAGATGGGGTATAATTTCTCATTTTTCTGAGTGTACAGATTGCAGAATCACAGACTGTGGAACCAACCTAGATGCCCTTCAATGGATGAATGGATAAAAAAAAATGTGGTATATATACACAATGGAATATTACTCAGCACTAAAAAAATAACAAGATCATGGCATTTGCAGGGAAATGGATGGCAGTAGAGCAGATTATGCTAAGTGAAGTTAGCCAATCCCTAAAAAACAAATGCCCAATGTTTTCTCTGATATAAGGGATATAAGGGGGGTGACTCAAAATGGGATTGGGAGGAAGAGCATGAGAAGAAGATTACCTCTAGATAAGGAAGAAAGGTGGGAGGGAAAAGGAGGGAGAAGGGGAATTGAATGGAAGGTGGAAGGAGACCCTCATCATTATACAGAATACATGTATGATGTTGTTCGGAGAAAAAAAAAAGAAGTGTGTCACATTAGATTGGGTAGAGAGAAGTGATAGGAGGGTAGGGGAGGGGGAGGGGGGAAAAGAAGGACAGCAGAATAAAATAGACTTTATTATTGCTGTATGTATATACGTTTTTACTTTTTAAAATTGGTGCATTATAATTACACAAGAGTGGACTCACTATGCCCTATCTGTTCATGCATAGGAATAATCTGATCAATCTCATTCTCCTGTTCCTTCCCTTTTCCTCTTCTCCCACTTCCTTCCATCCTCTTGCTCTACTCTGCTAATTCCCCTGGTTGTATTATTATTTTAATTAGTGCACTGTAATTATATATAAACTGCATTCATTGTGGCACAATTGTACATGGACAGAGAATGATTTGGTAGATTCAGTTTCCAGGTAGTGTCCCCTGCCCTCCTTTCCTCCTTCCTTCTCCATTCCCTTCCTCTACTCTATTGGTTTCCCTTCTATTTTACTGAGATCCACCCACTTGGGGAAGCAGTTTGGAAATTTCCCCCAAAGACTAGAAATGAACCACCTTATGACCCAGCTATCCCATTCAGTGGTATATATCCAAAATAATTAAAATTGACATACTAAATGGATAAAGAAAATGTGATATATATATATATATATATATATATATATATATACACACACATATATATATACATATATATATACATATATATATATATATGTATATATATATATATATATTTTTCCAATAGAATGTTACTCGGCTTTGAAGAAGAATGAAATTTATAGTATTTGCCAGTAAATGGATGGAGTTGGAGAATATCATGCTAAGTGAAATTAGTCAATCCCGAAAAACCAAAGGCCAAATGTTTTTTTCTGATATGCAGATGCTAATTCACAATAAGGGGGAGCACTAGAGAAGAATAGCATTACCTTAGATTAAGGAGAGGGAAGTGAAGGGAGAGGGGAGGAGATGTGGGGATAGGAAAGATAGTTGAATGAAACAGACATTATTACTGTATGTATATATGTGACTACATGACCAATATGATTCTGCAACATGTACACTCAGAAAAATGAGAAATTATATCCCATCTATGTATGATATATCAAAGTGTATAAATACATTCTACTGTCATGTATAAATAATTAAAACAAATTTTAAAAATTAAAAAAGTAAAAAAAATTGACATACTATAATGATATAGCCATATAAGTGTTTGTAGCAGCCCAATCTGTAGTGGCCAAGTCATAAAACTAGCCTAGGTCCCTGCCAATAGACAAATACATAAAGAAACTGTGATATATATATACACACACACATACACACACACATACACACACACAGCGGAGTTTGGACTGAGGCATAAAGAAGAATGCAATTATGGCATTTTCTGGCAAATAGATAGAACTGGAAAACATTTGCTAAGTGAAATAAGCCAGACTCAGAAGACCAATAGTCAAAGATTTTCTCTCACATGTAGACATTAGAGAAGGGAAAAAAGATCTTTCTATTTATGTTTTTCATCTAGGCAGATGATAATATGTGGGCCTGGCATCTGATTTAGAGTAGGTAAATCAAGAAAAGAACAGGGTGCCTTGATTCAACTTTCTTGCTGAAAAAGACTGAATGAAATGATTGAGGATGAGGAAAATACTCTCAGAGTAAATGGTTTCTAGAGACAGATGAATGGGCCCATAGGGGAATAGATGAAGGTTTGTGGCATGGTCTGCCTGCGTTTGGTGAAGTCTCCTCTCCTTTGACAAGAGTCAATCTTCACAGGGTTGATAACAACAAAGCTTCCCACAAAAATAAAAGGGAGACCAAGTAGAAGAAAGAGATCACGAAGGAGCAAAGAGGAGAGGTCATGGGGAATACCAGGGAATTGAATCTACCAAACCATTCTATGTCCATGTACGAATATGCCACAACAAACCCTGCTTTTATGTAAAATTACAAGGCAGGTGGATGGGGGAAGGAAAAGGGGAGGCTCAGGGCAGGTACTGGGGCTTGAGAATGATCAAATTATGTGCATGTAGGAATACAACATAATGAATCCCAGTATTGCATATCATTATAATGCACCCCCAGAGCTAAAGCCATTATTACAACTACACTTTGATTACAAATAATTTCTTCACACTTACCTCAAAAATCTATTTCCCACAGCTACATACTCATGTAACATTTTCAATGGCATACTATATGCTACATAAAATGCAAGGCCTCTATTTTAAAAATAAATAAATAAAGCCTCTAAAGAGACTCAACTGTTAAGTAAATGTAGAGAAATTCAGTCTTTCATTTTCTTTTTCTTCTCAGTGTTTTCCACTTTAAGCTACAGCAATATAGTTTGGGGTAGTATTTCCTGAGCTTCTTCAAGGGCTAACACTGTTTAATGATCAGTTCAATAAATAAATTAGTTGACTACAACTGGTATGAGAGTTTGTGGAAGAACTCATCCAAAATCTTTTAGTCTCAAGGTCATGTAGTAGTGAATTAGTGGCAAATAGTTACAAAATATCTAAATATTTTTTAAGTTAAAGTACTAACTCTTTTTGCTTGACCATTCTAATTCAGTTCTGGGTTGGAACATCTAAAGAGAGGATAAATGACTGACAGGTGGGAGATTTCCCAAGTACCTGTATTGATTGGGGAGGTTACGAGAAAAAAGTTCTAAAGAGAAAACAACCATTTGCTGCTTTCACTGTGAGAATTTGGGATGTTTTGACTAATTGGCAAACACAGAGAAGAACTGCATAAATCCAACAGATATTTTACCTTTTGTGCATATCACATTCTTCTAGAACCAAGGACATAATGACAAGGTAGATGTAGGTTCTTCTCTTGTGCAGCGTCATAGATAAACAAAACATACCCAGCACAAGTATGGAAAAACTGAGTCAGTGATTGTGTCGCATGCTATTAAGGAAAGAGTTTATTCACTCACTATGCTACTTTCTCCAAATAGGTTTACGGTTGAGTGGAACTCCTAGGCCAGCCATTTATCTGGTACGAGACGTAGTTCTGGTCTCAGTGTAATGTTTGATAATGAATCACTTCTGTGGGAGGAACATCTTGTTTTTCTCCAGTATAGAAAACTAGGTATGTTTGGGTCTGTTAGTAGATAAGAAAAGGGTTCAATTTTGAGGAAATATGTCTCTAAAGATTATGAAATGGTGATCATTAACAAAATGTTGATATGAAACAATTCACAATTGCTTGCTTCCTGGGTGGCCACTAGAAATTAAGGTTATTGAGTTAAAATTCTATTATTTGTTAGTTAGGGCTAGAAAAGATACCTTCTAATACAAGGAAAGCAAGACATATTTTTGGTGCATGAAGTTTACTGGTCTTAAGGATATGTTTTTGGTTAAAACACACACACACACACACACACACACTCACACACACACACACCCCTAAAGTGAAAAGACTGAGTATTCTGAATCAAGAATAGGACAAATAATGGAAGGGATATAAGAAGTTTGTAGACATAAGATAGTTGTAGCTTTGTGGATTAGTCTCTGTGTCCTCTATTCTGTACCATTGGTCCACCCGCCTGTTTTGGTACCAGTACCATGCTGTTTTTGTTACTATTGCTCTGTAATATAGTTTTAAATC